>NC_044198.1:29688186-29750563 GCF_900880675.1 Sparus aurata | reverse complement strand
CATTTACAGTGTTATTTTAAGAGCTGTACAGACCCACATTGCTTATTCAAAGGCTGCCAAAACAAGTTTGTTCATTTTTGCCACTCCATGTATTTCTTTCTGTGTTAATCAAACGCAAAGAGTGAGATTTGAATTTACATACCACCATGTCCCTCTGTCCAAGCTGTGCATTATAATACTTGTATAAAACTTTTTGACTGAACTTTCATCAGGCAACTATTCAGTATTTTGATGAATCAATTACCCATGCAGAGCTTTAAGAGTGACCATAAGAATTTTACATTTGAAGTAACATTACAGATAGGATTAGTTAATTCTTATAACCACACACACCAAATCTCTTAAAATAATTACATGGGAAAAAAAATTCCAGGGGCCTCTCTTCAGTATTGATGTATTTAGAAGAAGCGCACTGGTGCCCCACTGCAGACAGCAGGTGCCCTCTTTATTTTCTTCACGCCGCTCCTCAAACATCCTAAGTCCACCACTGGGGTGATGGTAATTGTTAGTAATAACAAACAAAATTGGCATCCCAGGCTGGTTTTGGGGTATTTTCAGTCCCTCCTATAAGAATTTCAGACAAGAAAATGTAAAAATCCCAGCAAAGACGGCTAAACAAAACTATGTGGTAGTTATTTTCTGTTTAGTTTACTTTGACAACAAATTCTGACCAAGATTTTACTTCAGAGCAAATCAGTACATCATGTTTTTCTGTCTGAGATTGCCCCTCAGTGTCTGTCTGTTTTACTGCTTGATTGAATGTGATTGAAACATAATTTAATAGGCACCATGGTTGTGAGGCTCAATGTATATACACATATGCACAAATCATATGCAGTGAATTAATCAGGTTCAAATCAGGTTCTAGTTCTCAATATATTGACACAAACCCAACCCAAACCCAAATTCTGTGTGTATAAGGGAGACCTTATCAGAAAAGAAAATATTGGATCATAGTTGAGTGATGGCATTCTTGTGTGAGCTATGATGTTTTGCTACAACAGCAGTCAAATCTGCTTGGAGCCATAATTATCTTCAGGGTCAACTGAAGATTAACCCTATCCACAAACATGGCCATCATATCTCTACAGGAGTGTAAGAAATGAGACAGAAGTCTCTTAACTCGTTGGCTTCAGATGTGTTTTTGCACATGTTTTTACAAAATGTTGATGTTGAGGCTTCAAGCCTTCTCCGGGGTGCTGTGATATTTAACCCTAGTGGTCTCTTTTCAAATGTTTGACCTCACCCACAGTAAGAAGGCTTTAACTGAGAATCTTCAGTTACTAACTGGCTTATCGTCTTAAACATGCAGCAAGTAAGAATTGGCCACCTTGAATTCATACTCCACTCAAATAGGGACAGCGTATCACCAGAGTAACTGCTAACTGCTGCAAACTGTTTTCTTTTTGTGCATCCACGACTGTAGCTCGTTAGCTCAGTTAGCCATGTAGCTAGCTGGACAACCAGGGAGTGCTGTTTTTTACACATCTTGCACATGAGCTTTGGACCGGTGGGAGAAAGAGGTTTTCAGGCCCATGGCTAGCTGGTTAGCATGCTACCTCTCTTCTTCACAATGTGTAGATGTTCTTCACATAATGTCATAACTGTTATTTCTTCACATTCTCTTGATTACGTAAAATTCTTACATATTGTACCTTTAAAACCATAATTTAAACGCATTACCCACAGCTGCCAGTTGATACCAGCTGCTAGCCACTATACAAAAACACTCCCTTCCAAATAAATTATAATGACGAAAGACATTTAAAATGCTTTGGACATACAGAGGCCTATATGTACTATAGGCCTTCTAAAAATCTTTTAAATGACTGACTTGAGTGACAATTAGCTTATTTAGCAATTTAACATGGGTATGGCCTAATAATAAAATATGCTCTCCCTTATAATAGGCTTGTTCCATCAGATTCACTGTCTTAGTGGATGGAGTGTCCATTTTCACAGAGAAAGGCCTCAACTGACAGGATGTAAAGACTGTCTTTAAGGTTGGATAAGACTTAAGGTTAGGTAAATTGGATTGATAAAGGGGAATTATAATGTATTTTGTGTAATTATTCCTTCATTCTTTCATTTTGGCCATTATTAGTTAAAGTGTATTGTAAATAGTTTTGACGGATACATTTTCTATTTAATATTTACCGATGTTGGTTTTTTATTTTCTTTTACTGGAAAAATCAAATTCATACTCAATAGGAAATGAACCCAAGTGAAGTAGCCATTTATTTCTTCTTTAGAATATTTTCAGGTATACATAGGAAATTATAATTGCTATAATGAGTTAATTATAAATGTTGAATATGCATACTTACTGGTGTCCTGTGGAATGTCTGTGGTTTGTTGGAAGCCGGTTGTTAGTTTATGTCAGAGGACCCCATTTCTAAACTAACTTTAGCTACTGTTGCTTTCTGTTAGCAATGAGGAGAGAGGCACTTAGACGAAGCACCAAGTGCGTACATAAGTCTCGACCTTTGGACTTTGATGGAAAATCTGACCCAAGTCTGAGTAACAAATAAATCCATTCCCGTAGCATTAAACAACTACAACAAATCGTCCACAGGCTTGTGTAGGCAACCGAGAGTGAGGGGAAGATCCCATTTTATCACGTCAGTAAAATCTGCTCACATATGATCAATATAAAAAAAAAGGGATTGATGTGTGTAAATTCCATAAATTGTGTCCTTTTAAGATAAACCCAACAGGTAGCTCCAAATGTTTTGGGTTGGCATAGAAATGTACCATCTCTAATATTTTTTACTTAATTTTCCAAATGTCCCAGAAGAATGAAGGTGGTTGTTGTTATGCATACATGATGCAAACAAGCCAAATCTCTGAGGATTAAATCACGACTAACAGAGCTTGCTAAAGTAAAGTGAAATGTATTGACCCTAAGGTTTCTGTTAACTGCAGCTAATCATTCATATAGTGACACGAGTGGGGTAATTTACCCTGCCCATGGTCAGGTGCTCAACAAAATTTTCTCAGTACTTCATGCATTAAATGTTTTTCTTAGAGCCATGTTTTTAAATTTGAGTTGTAGCGGTGGCAACTTTATGCACCTGGTTCACTGCCTGCAAATCCTGACTTGCTGTTTTAGTCAGTTTCTGGTGTAACATTGCCTTATCTTTCATTACTTTTTGGCTAACTCTGTTTATTCTGAACCCATATCTCAGCTACCAATTCCACTGGAGTTAGAAAACCATGCTTAACCCTGTGGCCGTAGAAGAAAGGCTTGTCTTTCGTCTTATCTTGCGGTTCAGCCGAAAATGCTTGGAGTGTAAGAAATGGGCCACACTGACATATTGATCATTTTAGTTAATTTTTGAATGTTTTGAACTCAAAATCTTACATATTGCACCTTTACATTTTAAACACATTACATTAAGAAAAGTTAGTTTTAGTTCATGTATTCACTCCTAACTTCTCCTAACTTCCCACATGTTGTATGTTGAAGCCTCACGAGCCTGTGTCACTCCTCAGGAGGTAGAATGATGATGTTCAATGATTATGTTATATACACAGCTATGGGTTGAGCCTAAGTCTAAAAGGAGCCCATTGACAGCTTTTTTTGTTTATAATGGACTACCCTTGGTTCTCAGATGCAAGTTTATGATGATGTAACAGATGAATGATAATTATTGGTGTATTGTTATGAATGCAGTAAATGTATTTGTATTATACTTTATCAATCATATGTAACTGTATGGTTGGCCATGTGTAACCATAAGAGCATTTAAAAGTATATTCCAAGATCCCTCATTGTGAATACAAAGTGATATTTCCCACAGCTGACTGGCAACAACAGAGATGATAACTGCAAATACATGAACGGTTGCTGTCTGTGGTCTTTAGAAGCAGCATTTCTTTTTGTACACAAGATATTGAATTATTTATTTTTGGAAATGTATAATGCTACGTGACAATACTTTTATTAAAGAAATAAAAAACAAATTGCTATTTTTATCAACTAAGCCTGTGTCCAGAGTCCAGTCATTATTCAAATGTCTTATGCTGCCAGTGCTGTCTTGCATAATAAAATCTGGGTCTTGTCAGTCTTGTGTTGATGATATTATTTCTCCATAAACATATCTATCTTTGTTAACTTCAAATATTAGAGACATGAAAACACCTGTAAAATGTAGTTCCCCCCGTGCACACCACTGCTTGTACTGTTACTTATTACCCCCTGTACTGCTGTGTTACCTGCGAATTTCTCCCAAGGTGGATCAATAAAGGAACATTTTAATCTTAAACTTGAACTTATTTATTGTTTAACTTGAAACATCTGGTTGGCCAAATAAAACCTAATTAACCTAAATGTGGGCCGACTTTGGACCGTCGGCCCCGATTTGGGCATCCCTAACCTATTTTAAAATACAAGTTAAAGACTATTAGCAAATTCTCTCTGTTTTGATATTATGCAATAACATCTAGCTTGTCCCTCTGTGCTTACCGTAGTCGGACCACAGAATACAGGAAGTCGTATCAAGAAGGGGACGGGGCAAAAAAATGAATGTCCATTGTATTGCATAAAATGTCGTAAAAGTCACCGTGAAAACTAAACCAATAATATTTTAATTTCATACACATTATTTTTGAAGCAGGAGATGCTTTCATTTTTACACTATTAGCTAATTATGTAGTCGGGTCGTCAATTGTTTTTTTTTATTTCGAAAGTCCTCACCGGAAGGCTCATGTTTACACTTGGCTTACCCGTTTGACAGCGGGTAAAGTGCGTATTTGTTTGCCAGTGTTGTGTTACAAAGAGTGCCCTGGCTTTTAAAACACCGGACAATGACCTCCGACGGTGGAATCAAGATACCGAGCCGTCTGCCGCTGCTGCTGTCACATGAGGGGGTGCTCCTGCCGGGCTCCACCGTCAGGTTCAGCGTGGACTCTCCGCGGAACATGCAGCTGGTGAGCCAGCGGCTGCTGAGGGGGACTTCGCTGAAAAGCACCATCATAGGAGTGATTCCCAACACCAGAGACCCAGAGCACGACACCGACGACCTGCCCACCTTGCATAAGTAATACCATTTTGTCATAAAGCTCTGTACTGTAGCGGCTGCTGAGTAAAACAGTTGAGTAATTTCCTGATGTTGTTTTGGAGGAGAGACATTAGGACATGCTGTACAGGACCTCCAGCCTGGGGCTCGGGGTCCCTCAAGCGAGTCACCAAACAAACCCAAGGGGTCACAAGATGATAACAGGATAAGGAAGAAGTTAGAACGACACAAAAGTATTTTAATTTATCAGAATGTTCTCGAATGTGTGCCATTGTCTTGTGAAGACAGAATACTTTGACCCCAAGTCCAGATACATAAAGTTAAAACCCCTCATAAGGCTAAAAGCAAGCATTTGACAACTATTATCTAGGTTGTTGATATAGGATAAATAGAAGGATGGCCATTTGATAGGAATAGCTGTAACTGTATCTTGTAAGAGACATGAGAGACATAATGCACAGACCAACACTGATTTCAAATAGCATTCGATTTTAACAGGTTAGGTTTTGTTCACAAGTTTCATTGGCATGGATAGGACATGTTGCAAATCAAATGATTTTGTATCTTTTTTATGCCTCTAAAAGGATTGCCAGCTACCCAAATCATGTCGTATTTGGTGAAGTTTTTATGCACCGATCGTAATTTTGGACAAAACTTGCAGTGTGTGATTTGCTCTAGAAAAGTCTACAGCAGTCAAATTCAATCAGCCAAAGCACAGAGAGGTGGACTTTAACCTTTCACCAGCTTTCAACCGCTTGTCTGGTTGTTATGTAGCTTATGATTGTGTCTCTAGAGGCAAATGTCGCTGGAAAAAACTGAATATTACTCAGTGACAAAGGTGGTTGATGATGTTGCGTTATTCACATTAAACAGGGCACTGCATGTTAATGCAGTGCCGCTCTTAAGTACCCGGCACAAATGCAACAAAAGGATCCTTGATTTGGAGGAGAATTTGTAAATGACAAGAAAGAAAGAAGGTATTTGAATATCCCTTGTGTTCTTGTGGTAAGCCACAGTAACAGGGCATGGCTGTAAAGGGGAAAGGGGGCGTCAAGTCCTGGTTATCCACTCTGCTTTTTCCGTTGATACAGTACATGTGTCTTGACTTAGAGCCACAGCACCTTCAGAAGGCATCTCAAATCAACCACGATCCACGTGCACGCACGCTCGCTCACACGCGAGTATGTATGTATGCTCTCTCTCTCACACACACACACACACACACACACACACAAACACAACACACTGTAGTCATCTCCTCTGTGGTGGCTGGTACTTAGCTTCACTAAAAATCCAGGAATTCATGTCTACACCAATGCAAGCACATAATCAGAAGCATATTTTATGTTTGTGTGTGCGTGTGTGTGTGTGTGTGTGTGTGTGTGTGTGTGTGTGTGTGTGTGTGTGTGTGTGTGTGTGTGTGTGTGTTGGAGAGGGGTTGTGTTTTAGGCAGTATTTCCAGAAGTTGCAGATTGGAGTGTTTTGAGCGGGTAGGAAATGATTGGCGCTGTCGCGCTAAAATACCTCACACCTATCCTGTCCTGTACAGGTCATATTTAAACATTTAGGCCCCCACTTTGCATGTTTTCACAAAGTGTGGGCACCACCATACAACATTATAATCAGCCCACGGGATCAGTCAGGGAGGGCAGATTGTTGTTCAGTGTAAAATTGTGTTGCTATGAAGCGCCGGACTCCTCCACCTTCTTGTCTGTGCTCACCCACCTTCTCTGGCTCACTCTCACCTTTTTTCCATCTGTGTGTCTGTAGAATTGGTACAGCGGGGATAGCGGTGCAGGTGGTGGGCAGCAACTGGCCAAAGCCTCACTACAGCCTCCTCATCACCGGATTGTGCCGCTTTCGTGTCTCAAGTCTGCTGAAGGAGCGCCCCTTTGTCCTGGCAGAGGTAAAACTTATTCAATATCAAATGAATAAATATCAAAAGATTCTCTGCACTCAAAGTTAACGTGGCCTGTTCTCGCCTGAGTCCCACCTAAGTTTAGCAGAAGACAGGCTACTTTCGTGGCAGTCCCCAAAGAGCTGATTAAGTTAACCTTCTGCTAAATGTTGTCAGGTGCTGTTTGATAAAAGTCGCACATTCTTGTTGTCTGAAGTTATCAAAAGAACCCAACACGATATGGGGCCATAAGGGGAGCTAGCAAACCTCCATGTGAATTGAATGGGAGATGAGCACGATAAGCACTTGCACCTAGACTGTCTACCTTATCCATTTGTCATCTATGTCTGTATATTATTTTTTCCACTGAAAATCATCTGTAGATATCAAAAGTACTCAAGCCTAAAACCTGACAAACATAAAAGAAATCCCTTATTTGTTTAATGGACTATGTCTCCTAGCATTTGAAGCTGTACAGACATATAACATTATTGATATTATCTTATTGATATATGATAACATCAAACTGACTTTTAACACCGCAATTTGTCAAAATTACAAACTGTATTGGCAACCTACTCAATTTCCTATGTACCCAGTCAAATGATAGTCAGTGTGTTACTCGCCAAAACGCACTGAGCTTACCATTGACCCCTAACACATGTGCTGAATGCATTTTCCGCTTCATTACAGCAGGTATAAAATGTGCATTTTTTGCATGCGTCCCCTTGCCTTAGTGTGCACAAGTGCGTCATCGTGTGAGTGCTCGATACAAACAAAATCATTCATAAAAACATTGCTGCATTGCGCTACCTGTGGTCAGAAACTCCATGGGGTATTTTAATCTCCTGATATTGTTAAATCTTGTCAAACATTGTCTAAGTAGGGTCGCTATTTTCTAATAGATCCTTTTTATAGCCAATAAAGGACCTAAAACACCCGTACATCAGTATTTTAAGAAGTACAAACTAGGGCTGTCAAAGTTAACTTAATAACGCGTTAATAACACAACATCCTCTTAACTCCGTTAATTTTTTTAATGCGCGATTAACACTCAGTATTAAAAAAAAAAAGAAACGCGCATTGTTTAATTTACGTTCGTCGGTGGCACCTGTAGTCTTGAGTACAAACGCTTAAATGAGTGCGACTGCAGCATGTGTCTGTCTAATTGCAAAACAATTGTCAGGTGGAGCAGCTGGATAAACTGGATCAGTACACCACTCCAGCAACTGAAGGTGCTGCAGCAGAAGACGAAGAGCTGGGGGAGCTGTCCAAGAAGTTTTACCAGGCTGCTGTACAGGTGTGTGTCTGTGTTTGTGTGTGTGACTGAGAAAAAAGAGGTAGTCTACATTTACACTTAGGGCATTTGTCTAGCGTCTTGCAGTAATTCATACATACATTCATACACTGATGGTGGTTGCTATTATGCAAGGTTCCGACCAGCGCATCAGGAACAGTTTTGGGTTCAGTATCTCGCTCAAGGACACTTTGGCATGCAGACCAGGGGAATCCCACCGAAGACCTTCAGATAACAAGATGCTGGCTCTACCCCTGAGCCACAGAGCCCGTTTCTAGTTGAAAATAAACTAGAAAAAATATCCGCTTGATTATGTTAAAGGAATAGGCTTAATCAAGCGGAACAGGAAAATTTGATCCTTTTTCACTCATACATGGAATTCAGTTCAAAGGTCTTACAAATTTCCCATTAAAATAAACCAGTTGCAGTGGTCCCTACAGGTCTGAGAGCCTTTTCCAGACTAGTTCTTTCAACCCATAATTTAGTCTTTAGACCTTTAGTTCCCTAGAGTTCATGTAATGGTCTCAGAGTTAAATGAAAACAGACAGGTTTTAGTCCACAGAGAACTTACAGCAATATGTCATTGATTAGAGAAATATGATAGGTTTCATGATTAGCTCTTGATGTTCAGTTTATTTTCCCATTGCCTTTAAGTTTTTCCCATTTCTTCAACCTTGACATCATAGAACACATGAAAAATATCAATTGATGATATCAAAAGGAGCATTAACCTTTATGGGTATGTCCTGCTTGTGAAAATGTGTCAGTCTGTAACCAGAAGTTTTGTTTTCACCCTGCTGTGTGGGAAGTCTTCACTGCAAAATGAAAAATCTAGAAAGGATCATCTGATCAGTACCTGAGGTGTTGACATGCTCCTTTGAATAATGAGCACGTAGAGGCAGAGGTCAGTCGGTCCCTGTTGTGGGCTGAGCTGAGTCTGAAGGCATCTCATCTTCAAGCATCACCTTCCTCCAACATGTGTATACAAAAAATGAGGATGTCAGGCACACAGATTACCCTCAGGATGAATATGTTCTTTCTTATCTTATCTTGGCAGTAAGAACACCTGCAGGTTGCAGTTGTTCACACTTGGTAAACCTATAACTCAAAGTATGTGCAATTAATCAAAAGGCATCGGAAGGCATCTGTCTAATGCATTCCCAATTTAAGACGAAGTGATTTCACTTTCCTGGAAATCTGTGAGTGAACTGAGAATTTCTCAAAAATACAAGAAGCAGGCACGATTTGTTATCTGTGATCGATTACACAATTGTACCACTTAATCTTATTGTCACTGTGTATGTTTGTATGTGTGTGTGTGTAGTTGTTAGGCATGTTGGACATGTCTGTTCCCGTGGTGGCTAAGTTCAGGCGTCTGTTGGACAGTCTGCCCAGGGAAACTCTACCTGATGTGGTGGCCTCCATGATCCGCACCTCAAACAAGGAGAAACTGCAGGTGAAGTGACTGTTTTTGTTGTTTTTTTAGTTGTTTAATGTGATTACAGCATCTTACAAATGAATAATACAGTATTTATCAGTCCTGGTGAAAAGAGTCAAAATGAATGTTTTTCCTAATCAAGTGTCTGCATGTCCTTGTGTGCTCTGAAGGTCCTGGATGCGGTGAGCTTGGAGGAACGCTTTAAGAAGGCTTTGCCCATGTTGACCAAACAGATAGAGGGGCTGAAACTGCTGCAGAAAACCAGGAAAATGAATCCTGACAATGAGAAGAGGGTAACAAACAAAAGTTAATGTGCTTAATGGTGGAAGCAAACACCTTGTCAAATAAGTACTGATGCAGCAAACTTTTACCTCACATAGCTGATGAGCTTTGTCCACTGTCGGCATGTTGCCAGATATTCTAATAAGATTCCTATTCCCAGATTAATACCCACATTACCTTGTAGAACGCCAAGGCGACTGGTTCTGTTTCTTTTTCTTCTTTGTGGGTTTTTGGCAGTTGGCAGCCATTTTTTTTTTCCAGTTTGTAACCTCTTCTTCTTCTACTGTTTTTACCACAGCAATGCGTAACATTGCCTGTACAGCCAACTTCTGGGTGAAACCACCCCTTGCCTAGTTTTACAGCTAGCATCTCAAATGTTTGCTTCAGATTCTCCTGACAGTAACCTGGAAACACATTTAATGTCTACATTTGCCTGTTTACCTCCCCACGTCTCATCTATTTAGGTGTTATCGGTGCGTAAAGGTGGAGTGTTCCCGGGCCGGCAGTTCAATCTGGATGGGGAAGATGAAGAAGAAGATGGCGATGACGCTGTAGCCTTGGAGAAGAAGGTCCATGGGGCCAACATGCCTGACGCTGCACTCAGAGTTTGCCTCAAAGAGCTCAAAAGGTGAATTTTCTTCCTGATTAAACTTTCAGCTCCTCTTTAAGATAATGTCGTATAAACCTTAATAAGTCATTTGTGTTCACTCTGTAACAGTTGTTTTTTGGATAAATTTTACTTTTGACTGCACATTCTTTAAAAGTTAATATTTTTGATTAAACAATGACACATAAGATCACAGCAATTTAATGAAAAACCAGAAGTCTTTTAGCAAGACAATAATCTAACATTTTAAAGCTAATTGGACCCTTTGATCCTTTTGAGGGTGCACTATGTAAGAATTGGCCACCTGTCAAATCCATACTCAAAACACATGGGGGCCAGCATATCACTGGAGTGGCTGCTAACTGCTGCTTTACTATAGCTAGTTAGCGCAGTTAGCTGTGCAACGAGTGGTCTGGATTTTGAGCTTGGATCATGGGAGAAATACAGGAGCTTGGGACCGCTTGGCTAACTAGTTAGCATGCTAGATTTCGTCAGCATAATACATAGTAATGTCACCATTGTTATTTCCTATCTCGTATTTAGCTGGATATCATACCTTTAAATCATTACTCAGAATTGTTTTTTTGCTTGAGGATATTGCCCTCCGTTTGTTGGCATTTCTTTTATTTCATCTGTTTTTAGATTGAAGAAGATGCCTCAGTCTATGCCTGAGTACGCCCTGACAAGAAACTACCTGGACCTGATGGTAGAATTACCATGGAGCAAAAGCACCAAAGGTAAATGAGGAGTCAAGGTCCACACACACACATATGTCAGATGCCTCAGATACAGCACAAGATATGTCTTTCCACCAAAATTGGCAATCTACACGGGTTTGTTGTTTATAGTCCGAAAGTTAGCCAGCTATTAGTGATTCAGGTATTTTCACAGCTGGGACGTCAAGCCTTTTTGGCTTGGAAATATATGGGCACCACCTCCAACACTGTGTCCTGTGATAAACGGTCCTTAATAGACTGCATCCCAAATTCCTTCCTTATTAACACGCTACCACCAGATGTTTATAATGCTTCATCACTCTGCACAGCACAATTTAGTGTGTTCACCTGGGTCTTATGTTTAGATCAAAGCTGAGTCGAGCTGAAAAACCTGTGTCTACTAAAGTCAAGTGTTTGGGCGTAAATGCAGAGTTTACACATTCCCGTTGCACACAAAAGCCCGATCTTGGGGGATTTAAGTAGGATTTTTGGCCAGTGGAAAAGGGGTACAATACTCATGCACGTTGGCTAAGCAGTTACATCTGTCACTAACTCTCATTAATGAAAAAAGCAGCACAATAGCTTTGGCATCATTTAAAGCCATATTTTAGAGCTAAGCTGAAGGAGTCTCCCTGCCCAGTGTTTAAGCAATGCTTAACATGTGTTGAGTGTAAGATTGTGGTGATAACTGTGTTCAGTATTTGAGCGTAACCAATTTCATATTTATTTGCTTTGTAGAGCTCTGCTGGAGTTGAAGTAAACAATTTATATTGGAACAAGGTTTTCACATACAAGAAATTTTCACCAGTCTTCCGATGCTGATGGGTAAATATACTGCGGGGGGTAAATAAGATAAATAGCAAGCACCTCAAGTCAGTCAAAAAATAAATAATAGAAAAGTCTGGGGGGTAAGAGTTCGGGTCCAAGCTGAAGGAGCATGGAAAGCACATGGTGAACGCAAACACAACTCGGAGTGAAGCTAATGTTGCTGACACCTCTGGGTGACTATAGAGGAAGTTGTAGTCATAACAACACTAATGATAAAAATTATAATATTAACAGTCTTTTCAGCTGCTTTGTTTTGCTCTGTCTCTGTTGCTGACCCCCGGATTGTGATGAAAACGAATAAGATTCAAGATTCAGAGTGTTTATTGTCATATGCACAGTAAAGAAACATGTTTCTCTGTACAATGAAATTCTTCCTTTGCTGTTCACAGAATACCAACAATGTAATAAAGAAATATATACAACCGAAATATAAAATATACAAAGTAAAGCACTTTTAAAGCACTTTCACACGGCACATGTGACACATAACAAAAAGCAGCAACAACAACAATAATAACAAAACAGTGCAAATCTGAAATCTTTGCAATTATGCATGTGCAAAAATGTAAACAGTCAGGACAGTTGTGACGCAGAACACAGGATTGTAAACTCCTATCTGCTGTTTAGGAGTCTGATGGCAGTAAGCTCAGATCATTGGAGACTTCAGAACATGAGGACAGCATTGATTCAGTTGCATGGTCCTTGATAGATCTGGATTTGCCAAAACCACCCAAGGACACTAGTGCTCTGCTGTCCCCTCTTCCTCCTCTCTTTCTCACCTTACAGCAGTCATTCTGTCTCTGTAGCTTTCATCGCTGTCTTAGCCTTTTATGTTTTCTCTTTGTTTTTTGGAATCCATCCACCTCATCCACGATCCCCTCCACGCACACTCTTCAGACTGCCTGGACATCCGAGCTGCTCGGACTCTATTGGACAACGATCACTATGCCATGGACAAGCTAAAGAGACGCGTGCTGGAGTACCTGGCTGTAAGACAGCTTAAGACTTCACTGAAGGTACTTTTTTATGGATACTTCAGTCCATTAAAGGAAAGTTGACCCCAAAACGAAAACTCAGTCGTTAGCAACTCACTTCTGTTGATGTTGAGACGGGTTACATTATGTAGTCCACATAACATTTCTGGAGCTTAGATGCAAAACAGCGTTTCTCAGGATTCTTTTTTTTAGATTACAGTCAATAAAAAACTGAAATGAACTAAACATAACACATACAGCTCGTCTCCAGCAGCACAGAGATCTCAAATTGACACCCACCTTACACTTTTAGCTCAGCAGCTACAGTTAAGACTTCAGCTCTGAAATGGGGTGCACTGGTAAATAGCATTCCATGTTTTTTATGCTTGCGCACTGGCAATTTCCAGGGCTGGAGGCATTATGTTTTTGGGTTATCTGGTTTTCCTCAAACCTTTTCACAGTTTTCCACTGACTCAAGGATGAAATAATTAAGACGTTGCAGGTCAGAAGTCAGAGGTCACAGCAACTTCCTGCCTCATAAATTGATATCTTAAGAAGGCCTGAAGGGATTTTCATTAAATTTGGCACAAACCAACTCTTGGACTCGAGGATTAACCAATACGATTTAAGAGGCAAAAGGTCAAAGCTCTCAGCAGCCTCATGTTTTGTGAACACAACATTTCAAGAATGCCTTATCTTTATTTATGAGGTGATGCAACACATGACAAGGGAGAGACATGACAGGAAAGACGCAATTCTGTCATAAAAAAGTGTAACAGTGGAGACAGAAAGACAAAACTGGACCATTAAACGAACGAGCAAAAACAAATGAGTACATTACAAAGTATGTTGAGGGTTTGTGTGCATGTGGGTGGGGGTGGGCAGTCAATGTATTTATCCAAATGTTTTTTTTATTTATTTCTAATTTGTTTTTGGTTTGTTTGTTTCCCTTTTTCGTTTCCTTTTGGGGTTTTTTTCTTGCCTTCCGGGAAGAGAGAAAAGGAGGCAGGGAAGAACGGGGCAAGATCTATAAACGGAGGAAAGGGGATTTAGATAAAAAACAAACATAATGATGATAATAATAATAATAAAAGTAATAATCATAAAGGGGGACAATAAAGAAAAAAATAGTAAGTAAATAGATAAACAACAAAGGTTCTGTGTTCTGTGCTCTGACAGTGTGTTCTGTGTATTGTTTTAACAAAAACAGCAAACTACTTTTGTATTAAGAAAAGTACTATTTTACCATTAACTGCATTATCATTATTATTATTATTATTATTATTATTATTATTATTAGTAGTAGTAGTAGTAGTAGTAGTAGTAGTAGTAGTAGTGGTATTAGTTAGTTAGTTCGGGCTATGAGGAGCACTTCACTGTATGATTTATTCAGGTTGGTTGTTGGCGTGTCATCTAATAAACAGAGTGGGGGGATGAGGGGATATGGCAGCCCAGGCAGGCAGAAAGTGACTTTGTGATTTCATGAAACGAAACTTCTTCAAATTTTGTACAGAGCTCAGCTTTGACTCAAGGATGAACTGATTACTTGTTGGAGGTCAGGAACAACTAAAGAATGGGAAAGTTGTGGAATGTTACAAAATCATCTGGAACATTTCACAGGGTAATGGTTAGCAGGTGAGAGTATCTCAATTGGGTAAGGAAAGGGCGTCCTCAAAAGGCGATGGTTCTCAACTTTGGGAAACACGGGATTTTAAGGAAAAAGGATATTACTACATGGCCTCAGGAACGCTTCATACAACCTTTGTCTATGAACACATTTCTTTTTAAATTATTAGTCATTTTTAAATCAGGGTTGAATAAAACAAGAGTCAGTTGTGAAAAATGAACAGGGATTTCTCTAAACGTGTCATGTATTTGTCTGTTAATTTCATGGTGGTGCTGTGTCTATAGGGCCCCATCCTCTGCTTTGTGGGGCCTCCAGGAGTCGGCAAGACTAGCGTGGGTCGCTCCATAGCCAGGACTCTGGGCAGAGAGTTTCACCGCATTGCTTTGGGAGGCGTCTGTGACCAGTCTGACATCCGAGGACACAGGTATGCTAATAACATAACAACTCAACTGGAGGTCTCTTGAGGGCAGATGTTTTACCACCATAGTGTAGATGAGTCCTCTAGGGCAG
The DNA here is from genome assembly GCF_900880675.1 of Sparus aurata. Classification (NCBI taxonomy): domain Eukaryota; kingdom Metazoa; phylum Chordata; class Actinopteri; order Spariformes; family Sparidae; genus Sparus; species Sparus aurata. The sequence continues at coordinate 29,735,366 of NC_044198.1, read as the reverse complement.
AGGACATAGTTCCCTTCCATGCTACTGGACCACACGGGGAGAGGCCAGGTGCGTGCAATGATGCTGGAGACGTGTCAAAGATATGAGAAGAATATAAGGTGATTCATCTCAAGCAGCTAGTTATCTTGTGGTCCTGTTTCAGGACACGGATGATTGAAACATTGACTAAAACAATGTGACATGACCTTTAAATATTTTAATGGCGGAGCTTAGCATGGCTCTGTGGGCGCTCTCTGCTGCTGAGTGGAGCAATGAGCCCTGGTGAGTGAAGTATCTGGATTTCATTTCAAACATAACTATTTTTGATAAGGTCCAACAGTTTAACACAATGGAAAAACTGGTCGATATATTCCAGCTGCATGTCATTTAAAAGACTGATGATTAAAGTAAAGATTTGCATGTTATGGTCCTGATGAAAGCAGCAGAGCTTCTACACTCAGGGGAAGACATTTATACAATCTGACATCACATCAGACGTGGCACTTCCTCTGACAAGTAAACCAGACTGTGATATCACAAACATGACAGGTAAATAGGTCAGGGAACTTTACGTCAATTTTACAATCAATCAATCAATCAACCAGTCAGTCACCTATTACTTAACCTAGATATTAGCTTTTTCTCTCATCAAGCAAAGTTTACTGCTGCAAAAACAGAAGTTGATAATGAACTGCAGTGTATTGATTGACTCAGACTGTAAAATAGTCTCATCTGTCTGTTAACAGCCCCCATCGGGAGTCTCATCCGCATCGAGACACACAAACGCAGACACTCCATTGTGTGTGTGCCCTCTCTGAGGGTCTGTGAGAGGGGGGGACGGGGCAGCAGAGTTCATCTCAGGTCGCAGGTTCTAATCCGGGTATTTTAAAGGCAGATGAAGCAGAGTTGAGACTGCTTCCATCAGCCAGATGAGAAACATGTGTCCGGCATACCAACAGCAGGAGAGCGAGAGATAAAGATGAGAGTTCTTTGACGGTTGATTATACAGTTTGCTCAGTTTCAAAGAAGAATTGTCTGAGAAATAGACCCCTCCAGTGGTTTCTTATTAAGATTTGTGTGGTTTGTCTGGCCCATTAGCTCAGTTGGTGGAGCCCCCATGTACAGAGGCTCTGTCCTCGCTGCAGAGGCCCCCGGTTCCAGTCCTGGCCTGGGGCCCTTTGCTGCGTTTCACCCCACTCTCTCTCTCATCCTGTTTCCTGTCATGTCTGAAGCTGTCCTATCAATGAAGCCATACAAAGTCCCCCCCAAAAATGGATTTGTGTGGTTTGTGTTTACTCTTTTTATTCTTTTGTTTAAAGCTCGACAACTTGACACTGAAACTTGCTTTCATTAGGTAATGTGTAGCAGAGAACACTGCAGGGCTCTTAATATTTCCAAGATGTATTTTTGTTGTGTGGTAATGCAATGCATACTTTTACAAAAAGTAGATGACATATTGTTTATATATGTATGTTTCTTCACTTTGCTGCTGTCATCAGTAGTATTAAGTTCTGTTTCAGTTTCACATCGATACAAGAGGTTCTCTGCCCATTTCTCCAGGCGCACATATGTAGGCAGCATGCCTGGCCGCATCATCAACGGTTTGAAGACAGTAGGTGTCAATAATCCAGTCTTCCTCCTGGATGAGGTGGACAAACTTGGGAAGAGCCTGCAAGGAGACCCTGCAGCTGCACTGCTAGAGGTCAGGGCTCTTATTCAGATAAGTTAGTAGAAGTGTCAGATGTCATCATTCAGCATAACCTTTACATGTTCAAACCACCACTAATTTTTTTCTCTCAACACAACTTCTGTCTCTAAATGCCACCGTAGGTCCTGGACCCAGAGCAAAACCACAGCTTCACAGATCATTACCTCAACGTGGCCTTCGACCTCTCTCAAGTGCTCTTTATCGCCACTGCAAACACCACAGCGACCATTCCCCCGGCCCTGCTGGACAGGATGGAGGTGCTGCAGGTACCAGGTGGGTGAGAGTCGCTCTCAGGGAACCATCTGCACAGTTGTGTTCGATCATAAAACAAACTCTTGCTCAGGTGATGTCACTGAATCTGTATGACCGTATTCAGGGAAGAGATGAAACAACAACTCCATGCCTTATCTGTAGCCATGAATTAGTTTCCATGAACCAGACAACACCTGTGCCATCACCTCAATCTGTTATATTCTAAGCCGCTGTTGTCATTAACATACATTACCTGAAGTATATCCAGATAAAACTGCATTAAAGCTGTTTAATAATGTTGCAGAGACAGAGACAAATGAACTGTAGATGATAACCTGTGTTATTACTAACAACCAAGGAGGGATAATTCAAAAGGATCGAAGACACATTTCTACACAAGTGCTGGATTGTTTTTATTAAGCTGTTTTAAACTCTGAAACACACAGGGCTGCATTTGTGCTGGATGCTGCAGGGACAGCATTCGGGACCTCCCACGTGGAGACTGGCATCCATGTGATTGGATGCAGCACTTCTTTTTTAGCTATCAAAGTCTGGAAATACATTTTGTTTAATATAGTCTGTCAGACTTTTATTTCCCGTTGAAATCAGTCGTAACTCGCCTTTTTGGCATTTTAATGCCAATTAAATCTAATCTACAAAAGGGACAGAGAGCAGTAAGGTCACGCGGTGCCTGTGCTGTCATGTGGTTGAATGCTTTTTGGTGGTTAAAAGTTTTTTTTATTTAATTACTGTAAGCCCCACAAGCAAGTGGGTGTTTGTGCTCTGAACTGGTGAAATGAGTACAGTTAATTCAAGGTGTGTGTGTGGAGGCGCTGCATTGTCCTCAGTACTGACACAGAGGATTGGAGATTGATTGATGATTGACTGATTGACAAAAACCACGAGTTTGGTTTCATAGCCTGCAGCTTTTTGTGTTTATAAATAGAACCTTCGGCCTTGATTTATTTATTATATATTGTTATTATTATTATTATTATTATTGTTTTTTTTTTTTTTTTTGTGGGTAATGGAGGCACCAGGTGTTGGCACGAAATAAAAAAAGATGAGTGTTGGCTGTACTTGGAGAGGACAGTCCTCCTAAAGGACTCCTTTCAGCTCTGTAGAGGTAGATTAATTTTATTCAATTTGAAACAGACAAAACCTCTCTGCTAAAATAACTAGGTTAAATTAGATGTCAGTTATTACCACATGAATCAGCCCTGTACCTCAATTAACATCTATACTGTATATCACCCCTGTTTCTATGTTGTTTGCATTGTTGTTTTGTATCTGTGCACTTAAACTCTAAACTATTTTATATAATATATATCCGGTCTGTATTTTTTGACAACTTAAATACCAATAAATGGACATAAAACAAAGAAATACAAAAGATGTTTTCTCTGTTTCTTTTCCATCAGTGTTAATTCTTTTTTTAAACTGTCAGCAGTGAGTCTGAACAATTTGCTATAGGTGTGCAATGATTAATCCGTGTGTGTTTCAGGTTACACGCAAGAAGAGCGGGTGGAGATAGCTCACCGTCACCTGATCCCAAACCAGCTTGAGCAACATGGATTAACACCTCAGCAGCTACATATACCACAGGAGACAACGCAGGATATAATCAGCAGGTCCACACAGGCCCATGCATAACAAACATAATGGAAAGACTAAACTATCTTGACATGACCGCAACTTAATTATAGAGTGGCACAACCACATTTTTTTATGCAGCACTTATCTTAACTAATTTCATTTTCTGGATGAATAAATGAAACATGGATTCCATTGGCAAGGCGGCCAACTAGTGTTCAGGAAGATGAATAAAAACATGCACCTCGGGCGCCGTTTAGCTCAGTTGGTAGAGCGCGCGTCCCATGTGCCGAGGCTCTGCAGCGGACCCGGGTTCGACTCCCGGCCTGGGTCCCCCTGCTGCGTGTCACTCCCCCTCTCTCTCTCCCTGTTTCCTGTCATATCTTCAGCTGTACTATCAATAAAGCCATAAAAAGGCCAAAAAAAAATTTAAAAAAAAAACATGCACCTCAAGTGTTCTTCATCGGGTAAAGGTGAGGGTGAAAAAAACACCACCATATTAATAGATTAACAGTGATGACATCATCTGAGTTTTAGCTGATTAACAATATACATGTAAGAACAATTCTCCCAATAATGTAGTCAGTGGGAGTGATCACACTAACACCATGCATGTTCTGATACAACTACAGCAGGAGGTCTTTCATTATATTCAGCTAACTTCCCCAGATTGATTTGGACATTGTTGGATGTTCACAGAAAAGCTTTCCCGTGTAGTCCTGTGAAGAAAAAATTCAGTGCGTGATACGAGGAGCGGAGCGCTCAGCCACCTGACCGCTCACGTCTGAGGCTAACGTGGGATTTCACTTCTGGTTGTCAAAGTGTATCATTAAGTTGTCGGGTGGTTTAGTGGCTATTTGTCCTGAAAATTGACCAGTACTCCTCTGGCAGGGTAATTGCAGAGTACGTCCTTCATCCAGATGAATGAGGGCAGCCTCCTGAGCCCCGGTGTGAATGGGGGAATGCAGATTCTCAGCGTTTTCTCCTCTGGCAGGCCAAGCCAAGATGGCGTTTGTTGAAACAAAAGCTGCATTGCCAGTGAAACCTCATCTCCAACTAATTGTATTAATCTGTTTTGTGTTTGCTGTTTTAGGTACACCCGAGAAGCAGGTGTGCGCTCCCTAGAGAGAAAGATTGGGGCGATCTGCCGAGCCGTGGCTGTGAAGGTTGCTGAAGGTCACAGAGTCACTAAAACAGAAGATTTGATCCCTGAGAGCCCAACACAGCAGGGAGGTAAGACCCTAAGCTCTCTGTCTCTGTGTGTTGATTGAAATGACGGGAGTGCGAGGGCATAAAATCCTTGCCTGCACTGCAGTAACACAAAAATGCCTCTACTTACATGTGTACAAACTGATGTCAATTAAAGCTAATGCAAATGATTGTAACAGCAATTAAATTATGCTCTTATTGTGCCACCATCAGTGGATAATTGCTGTAAACAGTAAATACTGCCTCTGCTAACTGGAACATACCTTCAGCTCAGGTTACCAGAGAGCGAGCTAACCCGATACAAAACTTCCACGTTAATTTAGGATGGAATAAAATAGTTTCACCCTTTCTCTTCCTCAACTCGACTCAAACTAGGTTGAATCGAAATATAGTGCATATTTTACCTGAATTTTGAGAAAATCTGCAAAAGGAAATGCAAAGTATGCTTGCATCCATGCTATGCTTTTATGTGATTATTTTGAGTTGGTTCAAGATGAACAACTGGCAGTGCAAGTATCAACTTCCAACATGCAATGGATTGCAGCATCAGTGCACCCATTGATGCACACCTGTTTCACCATCACTAATTAAGCAGATCGTCTGCCCTAACACTACAAAACACACAATCCCACATTTGTGTAACCCCACTGATAAATGAATAGATTAACTGATCAGCAGACATAAATAAAGACGGCCTTTTCACAATAAGTCAGAACACCCACATTGATGCTATTGTTTTCCCTGTCTTAGTAGACAGACGGACAGACAGCTAGCTAGCTTTATTAATCCCCGAAGGGAAATTAGGTTATCATAAGAGCAGGTACATTCAAGCACAAATACAATCAAAATACAATGGCAAATATAGAAACAATAAAGTACTGTATACAATATATAGTCAAAATTGTCGACCAGGTCACTGTACTTATCCTCCCTCCTGCCATCTACACATCTACCTACAATGGACGTGTCATCAGAGAATTTCTGCAGATGACCCGACTCATTGCTGTGCTTAAAGTCTGCAGTGTAGCTGGTGAAAAGGAAGGGAGACAGGGCAGTTCCCAGGGGAGTGCTGATTCTGCCTATCAGACAGTCAGACACAGTTCTGTAATCTCACAAACCTCATAAACTCTGCCTGTCAGATAGTTATTAACCCATGTGACGAGGGGAGAATCCACCCTCATGTTCTCCAGTTTGTCCTTCAGTTGTCCCTTGTGCCAGAACTAGCCTCTCCATGACCTTCATGATGTAAGAGGTCAGTGCAGTCGGCCTGTAGTCATCCAATGCCACAGGATGTCCTTTTTTGAGCACTGGAACAAGGCAGGATTTTTTCCAAAGCACTGGCACTCTCTGACGGTGGATGCTCAGGTTCAACAGGTGTTACCCTCAGCTACTCCTCCACCTTTCCTCTGGAAGCCGGTTATCTCTCTCATCCGATTCTCATTGAGTAGGGCCTTAAAGTCGCTGGTATCCCAGGGTTTCTTGTTGGGGTAGCAGCGCACCCCATTATAGCGCGGATGGAGTTGTCCATGCAGAACCCAATGTATTCTGAGATGCAGATAGCAAGGCCATCAATGTCCGTGGAGGTCACTTGGACATTTGAATAGAACAGAGCCATTGTCAGTGTTTCCAAAATATACTGATTGGGTTTCCAAATAGATAAAAGTAGTATAACAAGTTTCAAATTAAGGTTTAAGTCATTACAAATCAGAAGATCAGAGAAGGAAAACAACACCTGTGTGATAAAGTAGTCAAAACAAGACAAAATTTGTCACCATCCATTTCAGTAAATGAGGTAGGGATATTGAAAACGGTCTGTCGGTCTGGGATGTTAGCAAACATTAGGTTATCAGCATATGCCAAAAAAAAAAACAGCTTACTGTCTTCTCAATGTGCATCTATTTTTTTTTCCATTATGAAGAATTTCCGTTGGGTTTAATAAAGTTCCGTCTTATCTGATCATACGAACAACGTAACTATATAATGTAACATAACTCTAACCTAAGAGTCAAGGGTAGGTGGAGTGGAAGATTTCCACTTGACAAGAATAAGGCGGGCAGGCCAAGAGAGTCACAGAAGCCATAAACTTCCTCATATGATCTGATATTGCAGGTGTGAGAGACTCTGAATAAGGCAGTGATTTCAGGAGGGTTGACGGGGATAATTTGCAAGATTGAATTGGATATTTCCACCTGTTTTGCAGAGCGGGGCATGTCCTAAACATATGGATATAGGTAGAGACTGTTGCTGATAACGTCGACATCCTTGTACATTCCCGATGGTTTAACGTGAGTTATGTGACAGTGGTGTTGAACATCACAGTGTAGACATCTGTGCCTAGCAGGAGTGGAAGAGGAGTAAAAACCCGTTGCAAGCACCCATCCCATACATCATCCTCAGTTTCAAAATGTATATCATCCTCTTACAGTGTTCTGATGGCATGCAGCGAGATAGTATTTCACGATGTGGATTAGAATATAAAACACAGATTACGCCGATCCTAGTGGGTAGTGAGGTCATGGAGGGGTTGACTCTAGCAGCTGCTAACACTGCCATGAACCTGCATATACCTGAAACCTTTTATTGTGCTGAGCATGGATGTGATCCATCCACATTTGATTGGGGTTAGGTTGGTTAGCATCTAATGGTGGCGGGCGATTCTGGCTGAGTGGAGGGCTTTGGTGCGGCCTCCTCACAATGGATCGGCCTTCAGTTGAGCAGAAGACACAGCTCGCTCAAAAGTGCAACGAGTGGGCTGAACTTGTGATCTGGAATATTAACAGGGTAAAACAAAGAATTTTTGTCAATCATAACCTCACAGAGCCAGGAGGAAACACATATTACATGGTGATGAGCAGACCAGCAGCCACTGAAAACAGCCTGTGCTTCTCCTGCTATGATAAGTGAAGTGTTACGTTTATACAGTCGAGACAAAGTTGGGAATAATTGTTATTTGCCGCGTTTGATTGATAGTGCCATCGTTAATGTCACTGGTCACATCTGTGCTTTTACTTGTTTTGACAAAGTCAAAGGTCAGGAAAAAGACTTGTGCACACTGTCCACTTCACTTTGCAATTAAGTTCTACAACAAGGTTTCGGTGCTTAGACATTCATCAGGTTATCTTACAAGACACGGGAGGAGGCTGTCTCTTGTTGATTCTCGTAGACCAGTCAGGCCACAACGCAGACAGACATCCCTCAAAATCCCATTTTTAACACACCTGGACCAACAAATCTACGCCATGGAATGGAATACTTTTTTTTTTTTTTAACATCATAACAGGAAAAGTTCACATGTCAATCAATGTGTGAATGTTCACGATAGAAACAGTATACCAGTATAAAAGTAATACAAAAGTAGGTTCGATCTAGGCTATGAAGAAGCTGATTATGGCAAACTATAACTTGAGGCGACCATATGATGAAGTTGAGTTCACGTCAGTTTTTTAGACTGAAGAGGGTCTGTAATACAACAGAGGATTTCAAGGAAAAAGCTGAAGACATGAAAGCCAGATTTGTCCAGCGTGGGTATCCTGTTGACTGGATTGAAGGGGCTTAAGAGATCGCACAAAAAAAAGAAAAAAAACCCATTGTGATTTGTTGGAGAAAAAGAAAAACATCCACTAGGAAGTTGAAGCAACACATAAGTGAAGATTAAAAGCACCATAGTAGAAATGACTGCAATTATCCCGTTGCTGTCCAACTTAATGATGAAAAACTTGACATTGTCTCATTACTGTTTTGTGGGCATTGAAGGGTTAGTCTGCCACCTAGAGGGGGGGATCTGTTTTTAACTAAACGTGAGGCTTTAAACAGACTTTGTTCCCAGGGGTGTAGGCACCGATCTACTGCTGAATGTGATGTTATGAGTTTGGCTCTTCTGTTCTCAGTGAATAGTTTATTACAGTCATATACATTGTTTTTATTGTATTTTTTTTTCTCACATATATTCCTTCACTATATGGTTGTTTCATGTTAGAGTCCGTCTTAAACTATTTATTGAATCCTAAATGTATATATAGTTTGCTTAATGTTCTTTTCAATTGTCTAGGGACAGGCTCTAGAAGATTTATTAACTTCTGTAAACTCTGTACAAGGAATTTCCTGTTGTTTTGTGAATTTTATTATGATGGTGTACCCTTTTAAATATAAGACCAATAATAATAATAATGATAATAATAATAATAATTTAATTCAGTGGCGTAGATTTGTTGGTCCACTTCTTACCAGGAAAGGTTCATTGGAACGCCACTCAAAATGGAAAATCCTACATCCCTCAGCCCCCATGAATCGATAGTTTACCGACATTGCACAACAATGGCAGCGCACATGGGAAGTGGGTAGAGTGTATTTTCAGTCTTCAGGAGTTAGGCTCTAGCAGATAGAATATTTCGATACATTAACAAGTATAAAAGTACTGTAGAATCAATTAAGAAAATATATATAGTGGCGTCTTTTAGCTTTTAGTGTTGATTTTCCTTCCTAGAATGCCAAAAGCCAAAGACACATCATTTTATGACGGTCTGTCAAGTTTTTTTGATGTCTTTGCACCAACTTTCAACCAGAACATCTTGACCTCGACGCTGTAACACGGCATCGGACTCAACCCTGGCTTCTGATTGGTTGAAAGATATAACATGCTGTCTTGTTCTTGTTAAATTAGTTAATTGCAGCTATGAAGGCTCAAGATCACACTGGTCTTTGACTGGCTTTATATGCACAGCATGCCGCTCCTCCCGTGCTTATCATACTTGTGGAGTGTGGGTTTTAAGGATTGTCAGTAAAAGTTTGAAAAGTGATGCTTAGGTAGGCCTTTTTAGGAACAAGACGGAGCCGTACTAACAACATATACTTCCCCTCCATGATAAAAGTCTAGATAGGTTGTCTGTACAAACCACAAAAAATCTCTAATGAATGTATTCATCATCCTGATTATTCCTGAGTGAATCATCTGTCCAACAGACACGTGCATCCCAACTGTGACATAAAATCTCTGTTTAATATGAAGTGATAAACAGTGATGTTAGTTTAAACACAATGTTTCAAGTCAAGTTGCTGGATGTCTGAAGTATCCTTCCAACTCCAACATGATGTCTTCCAGTAGCTGTGTAATCAGCTGGATAATGCGCAGCTGCTCTTTATTACAAATAAACCCTGTCAAGTCCTGCGTCAGCTAGTTTGGTGGAGCTGAGCCCGCTCTACATTACTCATTTGGTAATGACATTAGGAAGTCACACTCGCAGTATTAATTTGCCTGCAGGATTCCCAGTGGATTAAAAATGAGTCCCTTCTGGCTAGACTTCAAATTCCCACCAGACTCGCTTGAAATGATCTGACATGAAATCAAGAAGAATTTAGTTGTTTAGTAGTTCAGGAAAGGAGAGAGTAGTGACGTGGACACGAGAGACAGGCCTTGTGTTGTGATGCTTTGTAGAAAGCTCTCTGTGTTGCCCGGTAACTGATGTCACCGCACACAGCTCAAACACTGGTGTGTGTGTGTGTGTGTGTGTGTGTGTGTGTGTGCATGCGCTTGCAAATGAAGTGTGTTCTTGTGCATCTATTTTATTTTGAATTTTTCCAAAGGGATGGTGTTTGTTTGATGACTGTCCACTATTTGTAGTTTACTATTAATGTTTGATGTGTGTGTGTGTGTGTGTGTGTGGCTGCAGGTGTTTTCCAGGTGTGGGTGTTTGTGGTGGTGTTTCTCATCATGCTGCCCGCCATGTTTGGCCTCTCTCTGGGGGTCACGGGGTCTACATCCAGATCCTCGTCAGAATCCTGGAGGTAACTGACACTGTGGGACTGTAGTTGTGTGTCCTCAGCAGAACTCAGCTCTTACTTCAGATGTTTGTTCAGTTGTGAAATGTGCAGCAGGAGTATGAGGTCAGAGGTCATCTGAGAATAACTGTGTTTGCAGTGGGCCACGTTACGGATCCAGAGAGGACGGCAGGAGCAGCCCAGCGTGCCGGTGCCTCTGCCCAACGGTGAGTCCAACACCCAGCCCGACCATGACTGGTAATTAACCATGATAAGCTGAGTCGTTAAAAACATCACCATGAAACAAAGAAAGAAATGCCTCAGAGTGAATAAATGTTGATGAAATAAACCATCCAAGAAATGATCAAAGCTACTTTATGTTGTTCGTAGGTAAATCTGTGACTGACACAGTTACTGTTCACCTGTGAAGACGTGTAGCCAGTGATGCCAGTGACATCACAGAACTGATTAATGAATGTATCTGTAATCTGATGACATCTTTTCTTCCTGTAACTTAACTGGAATACAGTTTCCTTTTATCTTTATCCTGATGACATGTGTTCAGTTAATCCCTTAACTTGACCCTTTAATTAAAAAGGTGTCTGTGAGTTAAAACATCAGGATGTAGTCAGATACATGAATGTGTTATAATCAGTTCCTCACACTGTAATCAGACTACAATCCTACCATCAGCATATTTGTGTCTGTGCGTGTGGACGATGAGATAGCTTTTAAATTCAATTACACTCTTGTGTACTTATGTACTTTACACGAGTATTTCCATGTTATACTACTGTGTACGTCTGCTTCACTTTATCTTTGAGGTGAATCCCAAATTTAACCTGTGAGGAGCATCTTCACATTGTGGTGTTAATAAGGATCTGAAACCATCCTCCACCCTCCACCCTCCACCCGCCTGACGCTGAGGTTCAGCCCGGACTTTAACTCAGACGGACACTGTGAAAATCATTCAGGAGACTTCACGAGTCAGTCATGAGCAGCAGCAGTTCCTCCTTCGTGCTCTCAGGACATTGTGTTCTGCTGTATGAGGGATTTGTTTCAGCTGCACACAGAGATCATGTGACGCTGTGTGTGTGTGTGTGTGTGTGTGTGTGTGATGAGAGCAGCGTGAAACACACATGGCTCGTCTCAGGATGATGATGCAACAGAAGATTGCATAACTTTAGTCAAATAGACTGACATCAGTTTCACAGTGGTGTCTACAGTCTGAGGAAGCTCGTGCATCAGAAACTCTTCATCACATGATGGATCATATTCAGACGTTCTCAGTGATTTGAGAACCAGCTCATGTATCAAACCACAGAGCCTCCTTCACCGCAGAGATCAGAGTCATGGACACTGTTCAGGGGAAGCAGAGCTGTATGTTAAAGGGTTAACTGTTTGTGGGAGGTCAGCGTCCTCGTGATCCTCCTCTCAACATAACGTACACTGTTCCTCTGCTGCATGCATTTAATCTCATTTCAAGCTTTAGAGGGAGTTCCACGGTAGAAACAGCAGCTACACCTCGTTGTTCAGGAATACAACCATCCAGCAGCGTATTATTACTATTACCAGTCAGAACTTAACAACACAAAACACGTAGTCCAGATTGTATTTAGTCATATTGTGACGTTACTCTCTGAATTAATACCCTGAACATTCCTGCTGAGTGAAATCCTGTTTGGTAATGAACCTGATTCAGATTACAGGTCCAACTTTTTCTCTTCCTGTGTTTAAATACACAGAGTGATCTCAGATTTAGTTAATGAGTCACATGTTACACAACACAGTGAACCAGACTGATGTATGTGTACTGGTGAAACATTCATTCATCCACCGCTCCATTTAACACCTGTTAGCTTTACTATTTCTTTATTTGAGTGGATTACTGGTGTGAGATACAGAAATGTAATGTCAGAGTATACACTGGTGGATCAGTATCAATAAATGTTAGTCGAGAAATGTTTAATATGTTTGTGGACAACTTTAACCCACCAAAACAACAACACAGAAAAATTTATTTCTCTTTTTAAACTAAAAGACACTGAACCATTAATGGATACATTGAGAAATTATTAGTAGTTTCAGCCCTAAATTAACGTTAAATTCACAGTAAACCTGCATTAGTGGATTCTTCTCACCTGCTGTGAGCTGACGAGCGCTGACGTGTTCTGTGATTGTGTCCCAGGGATCATTGAGCGAGCGGGGGGCTCGATGCAGGAGGAGATGGGGCCTCTGCGGAGCTCTTGCTCCCTGTCCGGCAGGGAGTTTGCTCTGAGCGACGCCTTCTACTTCTGCAAGAAGGGTTTGGAGAGCATCGCGGACGACCAGGTGACGCAGCGCTTTTCCTCCGAGGAGCTGGCCTCCTGGAACCTCCTCACCAGAACCAACCAGAACTTCCGCTACATCAGCCTCCCGCCTCACCGTCATCTGGGGCTTCGGGGTCTTTGTCCGATACTGCGTTCTCTTCCCTCTCAGGTCAGTCAGCTCCTCTGGGAGACGAATGTGCAGGTATGGACATGCTCACAGCACTTGTGTCTGACAGGTCTGTGTGGAAATAAATTCACAAATAACAGCAGCCATAGTTAGTTTTCTCTGCATGTATTCTGAGCTCAGCCTAACAGACAGAGTGAAGGGCTCAGAGGAGAACCAGAACCAGAGCTGCATCAGGGACTGCTGGAGTTCAGTTCAGCACTTTACATCTAAATGTTTCAAAGGTACAATCTGTAAGATACAGCCAGAATTTAATGTAATTACCAGAATGTGAAGAGACAACAGTCTACTGAGGTTAGCATGCTCATAAGTCAACAACAAAAACTCACTAAATATCAAAGGAAATATTTTGACTCCTATTTTCATTATAAACAGAAAAATCCAACCGTCCACTCAAGTTTCTGTCTCTGACTGAACTCAGACCAGTTTAATCTGCTTGTTAACTCATCGTCAGACTCACTACATTCAGACTGGACACAAACTGAATCAAAGTCTGTCAGCTAACAGGAACACTTAGCTCCATGGCTAACTGAGCTGCACGCTAACAGCAGCTAGTGGCTTCGGCCAATAGGTGGTCATATCTTACATGTTGCACCTGTTCAAAGTTGGCGCCACCATTGATTACAATGAAAGCTGCTGTCTGGATGCAAACACTCTCCACACTGAGCGTGCTCAGTAGAGACGTCATGCACGTCTTCTATAGGTAGAGCTAGCTCACTTCCTGTTGGCACCCACAAACATGAACAGGATAAACTAATTGAATCATATGACGGTTCTACACAGATCACATGTTATCGGACCAAAAAGGTCGAATTCTGATCAAGCAAAGAGTCTCTTCAGTCAGTTTCACTCCTGATGTTAGTAGAACAACCTGACAGTGAATCTGGTTCTCCTCGGGCCTCCTGCTGAGACCTGTTTATCACGTTTATTCAATAAACCAGACTTGTGTTCCTGCAGGATTACCTTGGCCATCATTGGCCTCTCATGGCTCGTGATTGGAACAGTTCTGGTCGGATTTCTGCCTGAGAGCAGGTACAACATCAAACCACAGCATCAAACCACAGCAACAAACCACAGTAACACAACAACAAACCACAGCAACAAACCAGAGCAACAAACCAGAGCAACACTGCAACAAACCACAGCAACAAACCAGAGCAACAAACCAGAGCAACACAACAACAAACCACAGCAACAAACCACAGTAACAAACCACTGCAACAAACCACAGGAAAAAAAACACTGCAACAAACCACTGCAACAAACCAGAGCAACACTGCAACAAACCACTGCAACAAACCACAGTAACACTGCAGCAAACCACAGCAACAAACCACAGCAACACTGTAACAAACCACTGCAACAAACCACAGGAAAAAAAACACTGCAACAAACCACAGCAACAAACCAGAGCAACAAACCAGAGCAACACTGCAACAAACCAGAGCAACAAACCAGAGCAACACTGCAACAAACCAGAGCAACAAACCAGAGCAACAAACCAGAGCAACACAACAACAAACCACAGCAACAAACCAGAGCAACAAACCACAGCAACAAACCAGAGCAACAAACCAGAGCAACACAACAACAAACCACAGCAACAAACCACAGTAAACAAACCACTGCAACAAACCACAGGAAAAAAAACACTGCAACAAACCACAGTAACACAACATCAAACCACAGCAACAAACCAGAGCAACACTGCAACAAACCACAGCAACACTGCAGCAAACCACTGCAACAAACCACAGTAACACTGCAGCAAACCACAGCAACAAACCACTGCAACAAACCAGAGCAACACTGCAACAAACCACAGCAACAAACCACTGCAACAAACCACAGTAACACTGCAGCAAACCACAGCAACAAACCACAGTAACAAACCACTGCAACAAACCAATGCAACAAACCACAGTAACAAACCACTGCAACAAACCACTGCAACAAACCACTGCAACAAGCCACTGCAGCAAACCAGAGCAACACTGCAACAAACCACTGCAACAAACCACAGTAACACTGCACCAAACCACAGCAACAAACCACAGCAACACTGCAACAAACCACTGCAACAAACCAGAGCAACACTGCAACAAACCACTGCAACAAACCACAGTAAACACTGCACCAAACCACAGCAACAAACCACTGCAACAAACCAGAGCAACACTGCAACAAACCACTGCAACAAACCACAGCAACACTGCAACAAACCACTGCAACAAACCACAGTAACACTGCACCAAACCACAGCAACAAACCACAGCAACATTGTAACAAACCACTGCAACAAACCACAACAACACAGCAACAAACCACTGCAACAAACCACAGTAACACTGCACCAAACCACAGCAACAAACCACAGCAACACTGCAACAAACCACTGCAACAAACCACAACAACACAGCAACAAACCACTGCAACAAACCACAGTAACACTGCACCAAACCACAGCAACAAACCACAGCAACACTGTAACAAACCACTGCAACAAACCACAACAACACAGCAACAAACTACAACAACACAGCAACAAACCACTGCAACAAACCACAGCAACACTGCAACAAACCACTGCAACAAACCACAGCAACACTGCAACAAACCACTGCAACAAACCACAGCAACACTGCAACAAACCACTGCAACAAACCACAGCAACACTGCAACAAACCACTGCAACAAACCACAGCAACACTGCAACAACCACTGCAACAAACTACAACAACACAGCAACAAACCACTGCAACAAACTACAACAACACAGCAACAAACCACTGCAACAAACCACAGCAACACTGCAACAAACCACTGCAACAAACCACAGCAACACTGCAACAAACCAATGCAACAAACCACAGCAACAAACCACTGCAACAAACCAGAGCAACACTGCAACAAACCACTGCAACAAACCACAACAACACTGTAACAAACCACTGCAACAAACCACAACAACACAGCAACAAACCACAGCAACAAACCACAGCAACACTGTAACAAACCACTGCAACAAACCACAACAACACAGCAACAACCACAGCAACAAACCACAGCAACACTGTAACAAACCACTGCAACAAACCACAACAACACAGCAACAAACCACAACAACAGAGCAGCAAACTACAACAACACAGCAACAAACTACAACAACACAGCAACAAACCACTGCAACAAACCACAGCAACACAGCAACAAACCACTGCAACAAACTACAACAACACAGCAACAAACCACTGCAACAAACCACAGCAACACTGCAACAAACCACTGCAACAAACCACAGCAACACTGCAACAAACCACAGCAACAAACCACTGCAACAAACCAGAGCAACACTGCAACAAACCACTGCAACAAACCACAGTAACACTGCAGCAAACCACAGCAACAAACCACAGCAACACTGCAACAAACCACTGCAACAAACCACAACAACACAGCAACAAACCACAGCAACAAACCACAGCAACACTGTAACAAACCACAACAACAGAGCAACAAACTACAACAACACAGCAACAAACTACAACAACACAGCAACAAACCACTGCAACAAACCACAGCAACACTGCAACAAACCACTGCAACAAACCACAGCAACACTGCAACAAACCACTGCAACAAACCACAGCAACACTGCAACAAACCACAACAACACAGCAACAAACCACTGCAACAAACCACAGTAACACTGCAGCAAACCACAGCAACAAACCACAGCAACACTGTAACAAACCACTGCAACAAACCACAACAACACAGCAACAAACTACAACAACACAGCAACAAACTACAACAACACAGCAACAAACCACTGCAACAAACCACAGCAACACTGCAACAAACCACTGCAACAAACCACAGCAACACTGCAACAAACCACTGCAACAAACCACAGCAACACTGCAACAAACCACTGCAACAAACCACAGCAACACTGCAACAAACCACTGCAACAAACCACAGCAACACTGTAACAAACCACAACAACAGAGCAACAAACTACAACAACACAGCAACAAACTACAACAACACAGCAACAAACCACTGCAACAAACCACAGCAACACTGCAACAAACCACTGCAACAAACCACAGCAACACTGCAACAAACCACTGCAACAAACCACAGCAACACTGCAACAAACCACAACAACACAGCAACAAACCACTGCAACAAACCACAGTAACACTGCACCAAACCACAGCAACAAACCACAGCAACACTGTAACAAACCACTGCAACAAACCACAACAACACAGCAACAAACTACAACAACACAGCAACAAACTACAACAACACAGCAACAAACCACTGCAACAAACCACAGCAACACTGCAACAAACCACTGCAACAAACCACAGCAACACTGCAACAAACCACTGCAACAAACCACAGCAACACTGCAACAAACCACTGCAACAAACCACAGCAACACTGCAACAAACCACTGCAACAAACCACAGCAACACTGCAACAAACCACTGCAACAAACCACAGCAACACTGCAACAAACCACTGCAGCAAACTACAACAACACAGCAACAAACTACAACAACACAGCAACAAACTACAACAACACAGCAACAAACCACTGCAACAAACCACAGCAACACTGCAACAAACCACTGCAACAAACCACAGCAACACTGCAACAAACCACTGCAACAAACTACAACAACACAGCAACAAACCACTGCAACAAACCACAGCAACACTGCAACAAACCACTGCAACAAACCACAGCAACACTGCAACAAACCACTGCAACAAACCACAGCAACACTGCAACAAACCACTGCAACAAACTACAACAACACAGCAACAAACCACTGCAACAAACTACAACAACACAGCAACAAACCACAGCAACAAACCACAGCAACACTGCAACAAACCACAGCAACACTGCAACAAACCACTGCAACAAACTACAACAACACAGCAACAAACCACTGCAACAAACTACAACAACACAGCAACAAACACTGCAACAAACCACAGCAACACTGCAACAAACCACTGCAACAAACTACAACAACACAGCAACAAACCACTGCAACAAACCACAGCAACACTGCAACAAACCACTGCAACAAACCACAGCAACACTGCAACAAACCACTGCAACAAACCACAGCAACACTGCAACAAACCACTGCAACAAACTACAACAACACAGCAACAAACCACTGCAACAAACTACAACAACACAGCAACAAACCACAGCAACAAACCACAGCAACACTGCAACAAACCACAGCAACACTGCAACAAACCACTGCAACAAACTACAACAACACAGCAACAAACCACTGCAACAAACTACAACAACACAGCAACAAACCACTGCAACAAACTACAACAACACAGCAACAAACCACTGCAACAAACCACAGCAACACTGCAACAAACAACTGCAACAAACTACAACAACACAGCAACAAACCACTGCAACAAACCACAACAACACAGCAACAAACCACAGCAGCACTTGAAAGATTACGTTTCTCTGTTACGTGATGTGGGACGATGACACTGAATGTCTCCTGTGTCCGTCTCAGTGTGAAGAACTGGCTGAGCGAGCTCGTCCATCTGACCTGCTACAGGATCTGTGCCAGAGGACTGTCCGCCACCATCCAGTACCATAACAGGTCCGATCCAGCTCAGTGTGTGCAGCTGTTTGCTCAGTGGTCGCCATCATCAGACTGATTGTTACATGTGTCTCCATCTTGTTTCTGCAGAGAGAATAAACCTCAGAAAGGGGGAATCTGTGTAGCCAATCACACCTCTCCGATCGACATTGTGATCCTGGCCAATGACGGCTGCTACGCCATGGTGAGTATCTTCATCAGAGTCAGAATCAGAATCAGATTTATTGCCAAGAAAGATTTTACACCAACAAGGAATTTGTTTAAGTGAATGAGGTGCATTGAAGACAATAAACACTAAACAAACAGTGGTGAGTGTCTTCATCTTCATCTTATTCCTCATGTTTGGATGTGGTGATGTCGTCCACAGGTGGGTCAGATCCATGGAGGTCTGATGGGGGTCATCCAGAGGTCGATGGTAAAGGCGTGTCCGCACGTTTGGTTCGAGAGGTCGGAGATGAAAGACCGACACGCCGTGACCAGCAGGTGAGAGGACGCTAACAGCAGCCGGCAATTCTTCACTCGAGATCGTTTCTTATCAAATGTTGCTTGCAGTTCTTTAAATTCGTAGAAGTTATTCACTCCTGCCTCATCAAGTGATCACACATTAAAGGAACAGTTCACCTAAACCCAGTCATCTCCTCCTCCTGATGATATAAAGTCCTCCTCTCCTCCTCCTGATGATATAAAGTCCTCCTCTCCTCCTCCTGATGATATAAAGTCCTCCTCTCCTCCGATGATATAAAGTCCTCCTCTCCTCCTCCTGATGATATAAAGTCCTCCTCCCTCCTCCTGATGATATAAAGTCCTCCTCTCCTCCTCCTGATGATATAAAGTCCTCCTCTCCTCCTCCTGATGATATAAAGTCCTCCTCCCCTCCTGGATATAAAGTCCTCCTCTCCTCTCCTGATGATATAAAGTCCTCCTCTCCTCCTCCTGATGATATAAATCCTCCTCTCCTCCTGATGATATAAAGTCCTCCTCTCCTCCTCCTGATGATATAAAGTCCTCCTCTCCCCTCCTGATGATATAAAGTCCTCCTCTCCTCCTCCTGATGATATAAAGTCCTCCTCTCCTCCTCCTGATGATATAAAGTCCTCCTCTCCTCCTCCTGATGATATAAAGTCCTCCTCTCCTCCTCCTGATCATATAAAGTCCTCCTCTCCTCCTCCTGATGATATAAAGTCCTCCTCTCCTCCCCTGATGATATAAAGTCCTCCTCTCCTCCTCCTGATGATATAAAGTCCTCCTCTCCTCCTCCTGATGATATAAAGTCCTCCTCTCCTCCTCCTGATGATATAAAGTCCTCCTCTCCTCCTCCTGATGATATAAAGTCCTCATCTCCTCCTCCTGATGATATAAGTCTCCTCCTCTCCTCCTGATGATATAAAGTCCTCCTCTCCTCCTCCTGATGATATAAAGTCCTCCTCTCCTCCTCCTGATGATATAAAGTCCTCCTCTCCTCCTCCTGATGATTATAAAGTCCTCCTCTCCTCCTCCTGATGATATAAAGTCCTCCTCTCCTCCTCCTGATGATATAAAGTCCTCCTCTCTCCTCCTGATGATATAAAGTCCTCCTCTCCTCCTCCTGATGATATAAAGTCCTCCTCTCCTCCTCCTGATGATATAAAGTCCTCCTCTCCTCCTCCTGATGATATAAAGTCCTCCTCTCCTCCTCCTGATGATATAAAGTCCTCCTCTCTCCTCCTGATGATATAAAGTCCTCCTCTCCTCCTCCTGATGATATAAAGTCCTCCTCTCCTCCTGATGATATAAAGTCTTCCTCTCCTCCTCCTGATGATATAAAGTCCTCCTCTCCTCTCCTGATGATATAAAGTCCTCCTCTCCTCTCCTGATGATATAAGTCCTCCTCTCCTCCTCCTGATGATATAAAGTCCTCCTCTCCCTCCTGATGATATAAAGTCCTCCTCTCCTCCTCCTGATGATATAAAGTCCTCCTCTCCTCCTCCTGATGATATAAAGTCCTCCTCTCCTCCTCCTGATGATATAAAGTCCTCCTCTCCTCCTCCTGATGATAATAAAGTCCTCCTCTCCTCCTCCTGATGATATAAAGTCCTCCTCTCCTCCTCCTGATGATATAAAGTCCTCCTCTCCTCCTGATGATATAAAGTCCTCCTCTCCTCCTCCTGATGATATAAAGTCCTCCTCTCCTCCTGATGATATAAAGGTCCTCCTCTCCTCTCCTGATGATATAAAGTCCTCCTCTCCTCCTCCTGATGATATAAAGTCCTCCTCTCCTCCTCCTGATGATATAAAGTCCTCCTCCTCCTCCTGATGATATAAAGGTCCTCCTCTCCTCCTCCTGATGATATAAAGTTCCTCCTCTCCTCCTCCTGATGATATAAAGTCCTCCTCTCCTCCTCCTGATGATATAAAGTCCTCCTCTCCTCCTCCTGATGATATAAAGTCCTCCTCTCCTCCTCCTGATGATATAAAGTCCTCCTCTCCTCCTCCTGATCATATAAGTCCTCCTCTCCTCCCTGATGATATAAAGTCCTCCTCTCCTCCTCCTGATGATATAAAGTCCTCCTCTCCTCCTCCTGATGATATAAAGTCCTCCTCTCCTCCTCCTGATGATATAAGTCCTCCTCTCCTCCTCCTGATGATATAAAGTCCTCCTCTCCTCCTCCTGATGATATAAAGTCCTCCTCTCCTCCTCCTGATGATATAAAGTCCTCCTCTCCTCCTCCTGATGATATAAAGTCCTCCTCTCCTCCTGATGATATAAAAGTCCTCCTCTCCTCCTCCTGATGATATAAAGTCCTCCTCTCCTCCTGATGATATAAAGTCCTCCTCTCCTCCTCCTGATGATATAAAGTCCTCCTCTCCTCCTCCTGATGATATAAAGTCCTCCTCTCCTCCTGATGATATAAAGTCCTCTCCTCCTCCTGATGATATAAAGTCCTCCTCTCCTCCTGATGATATAAAGTCCTCCTCTCCTCCTCCTGATGATATAAAGTCCTCCTCTCCTCCTCCTGAAGATATAAAGTCAGGTGAAGTGTGGTAGTCCACAGAACAGTTCTGGAGCTTCACAGTAAAACAGAGTTGCAGCGTTCTGCTGAACAACTGAAGCAGCTGAGACTTGATGTAAACATCAGATGTCTCCATCAGCTCGTCTGCTGTGATCACAGTCTGCAGCAGAGAACACATCACTAACTGATCTCAGAGCAGATTTAACCCTTTATTAAGTCTTCACTGAGATAAAAGCTTTGTCAGGTCAGACGACAAGCAGACAACTTTTAAATGTTTGTTCCCTGAATGGAGTTCAGATCAATCAGAGCTGGGCTGAGATGTTTTTCCAGAACTTACCAGGCAGTCCGACTTTCTGGCTCACTTTCCTCCATGGCAGCTTGTTGATGATAAAAATCAAAGTGAAGGAGGATATTCAGCAGGAGACAACACGGCTCTGACAGCAGCCTGAGCGCTGGATGGTTTTTATCCTGATGAATACTGAGAACTTCCCTTCATGACTAACCACAGTCTGCTCTCTGTCTGCAGGCTCAGAGCTCACGTTGCAGCCAAGACCAAACTTCCCATCCTGATATTTCCTGAAGGTCAGAGTCATGTGATGATGATGGTGGTGGTGATGGTGGTGATGATGGTGATGGTGGTTTTATGGGTGGATGACTCCAGCCTGTGTGTCCGTGTGTAACAGGAACCTGCATCAACAACACGTCTGTCATGATGTTCAAGAAGGGAAGCTTTGAGATCGGAGGGACGATTTACCCGGTCACAATCAAAGTGAGTCCAGCAGATGATGTCGTGTAAAAGTTCACAGTTACACCTTAAACCTTAAGGGAGCGAAGTATAATCACACATACTGAAGGATATCATGATATGTATTAAAAATTCATTTGATCTTTTATAAACCATCACGAAAATGTTTTATGTCAAATGTTCCTTTTTCCACATTTTCTTGCAGTTGACTGTTTTCACATGAACTCTTATAATTCAACATGTGAACTGGAACTTTTCACAAGGGACCAACTTTTGTCATACTTTTATAAAAGGCTCTCTGTGTAGTTTTCAAACTGAGAATTTTGATATTTACAATATTAACAAGGTAATAATTTAACTTTTCTCCGTAAGAGAATAAACAAACTTGAAGTTCGAGAGGTGGCAGGGTCCGCCACACTTGTTGCCACATCTAGATTATTTGAATCAGTTTTAATATTCAGTCATGACTTTGTAGATTAATTCTGGCTGTAGTTCCTGGAGGTTAACTTGTTGTCGGAGACAAACTGTGTGTTGGTGGATGTCACCTCACAGTCGAAGGATTACGTGCCTGAAGTTATTTTCTTCCATAAACTTTGTTCAGAAAAGTCAATTTTATTTAACTGTTATACATTTAACTGTTATGTGTTGAGCAGCATGATGAGCTGATCTGAGTCAGGCTGAACACTCAGCACAGTCTGAGGCAGCAGTGTGTGTGTGTCGCTGCGTCTGACCTGCAGTCTGCTCTGTGTCGCAGTACGACCCGCGCTTCGGCGATGCGTTCTGGAACAGCAGTAAATACAACATGGTCAGCTACCTGCTGCGGATGATGACCAGCTGGGCCATCGTGGTCAACGTGTGGTACCTCCCTCCAATGACCAGACAGGTACAGCGTGACACTCTGTTCCCTCCACATGTTTATAGTTTGTCCTCTTTTTCTGTTACACAGAATTAATAACTAGAACAGAGAGAATATGATCAGCTGACTGGAGACATCAAAACCAAACAGTGGTTTAAAACTGTTTCTGTTCTGACTTGTGGCCCAACAAGTGAAGCAGCAGCTGGACTGCAGTGACCTGAGAGCTTCACTGTGACAAACATCTGGTCCAGCTGTTCTGCCTGCAGAGACAAAACGCTCACAGACTTCAGAATCACACGTTTGAAATCTTCAGAGACACGGAAACGTAACCACAGCGCTGATCGACACATGAGAGGAACATCAAGTAGTTATCTTAAACGAAAAATGGACAATTCACTAAGAGCAGTGACGATGAATCATCATCCACATGATGTCACCGTCAGGACACAGCAACACAGAACCTAAACATCATCCAGCCCTTTTGTTTTATCAGCTTGGATCACTTGTTCAATCTAAATCTATCAATAAAAACTTTATTTATTGTAAATGCCCACCTGCAGTACCGTCTCAGCCCACCAGGGGGCCCAGCCACACTGAGAATCACTGCTGGGGTTGATGACGAGTAGATCCAGTAGATCCAGTAGATCCTGTAGATCCAGTAGAGACTATATATGATGTGATGATAATGCATGTCTGAATGTGTATTAACATAGTGTGTGTGTGCGTGTGTGTGTGCGTGTGCGTGTGTGTGTGTGTGTGTGTTGCAGGACGGTGAAGATGCAGCTCAGTTTGCAAACAGAGTGAAATCTGCCATCGCTGATCAGGGAGGACTGCTGGACCTGGCATGGTGAGCAGAGCGGTTCTGTGGTACTTTCACTTCACAGATACTTGAAGTTCAGAAGTTGATATTATAACTACTTAACGTAAAAGTTTGAAGCTGTTCATGTTCTGTTTTACCTTTTGTTCTGAGGGATCCAATCACAAGTTGACTGCTTTCAGCTCGTCAGTCCACACCTGATATGACATGTGTCCTGATGTGATGTCACTTCCTGCTCTGTATGAAACAAACCTGTCCATCACTGAGACAAACAGACTCCATGTTTCTACTCAAAGACAGAAAGAAGTTCATGTAGAACATTTGCTGAATGAACAAGAAGGTCCAAATAATGCAGAATGAGTCAGAGACAGAGTTTCACAGAGTTCATAAAGAGTCTCCAACTCAACAACTCACTAAACTGACACATTTGTTAAGGGAGTCTGGTGACAAAGAAGTAGCCTATATTGTTCCTGTTTAGTGTCTTTGTAACATGTGACATGTTTAGATCAATAACATGTTTCTTCTTTCATAAATGGAGTGTAAATGGTGAAATCAGTGTAAACAGTGTGTTCAAACAGCTGATCAATGTTGGCAGGTAAGACTTTAGCACTTTAGACACAGAAGCAGACAGGCTGGTACAGACATGCTGCCACAAACTGACACTTTTTACAAGGAGACAAACAACTTCAGCTGAAAGATTTAATGCTGAATTTACAACAAGGACACAATGACTTACAATCTGTCACACACACAGTTTCATGATGTTTATAAAGTTTGTTTCAACTCAACAACTCTTAAAATCACCACATTTGTTAATGGAGTCTGGTGATGTTGTGTTACTGGTTCAGTGGTGGATCAGATGAAACAGACAGCGTGTTTCCTGCTAACATTGACAGGTGGAGAGACAAACACGTCTTTTACACGACAGTGAAACACACGGAGCTCTGAATGGTCTGAGTGATCGGACCTCTGCTGAGTCTCGTTCACACCTGTACTTTGAGCTGTCACCTGTGATTGGATCGCTCTGGTCTGAACAGAATATCTGTGTGTTTCAGGGACGGAGGACTGAAGAGAGGAAAAGTGAAGGACTGGTATAAAGAGGAGCAGCAGAAGATGTATAGCAGCATCATCGTGGGACAGAACGGCTTCAACTCAGCGGCACCGTGCAGCGCCGGCCCGGAGCAGCAGTGATACCGGTCCCACTGGTGGTACTGGACAATTGATACCCAGCCACATGTGGACTGGATGAACTCTGATCGACTCCTTTAAACTCTCAAAGTCTTATTTTACGGTTCAAAACGAAACCAACTCTATATTTTGATCTTTTTTAAAGTGGTGTGTGTGTAGGAGTGTGTGTCCACCAGCAGGAGGCAGCGCAGGACAACACAGCAGTCCTCCTCTTCCTCTTCCTCTTCCTCGTCCTCGTCCTGTTGTTGTTTTAAATGTCCCTGTGTTTTAAACCAGCTGCTGTGTGGATCTGATGACTGAAACAAAATGTTAACGATTGTAAAAAAATCTTCTTCATTCATATTTCTGTTCACTTTGTTTACGTTACGTTTTGACATCAGAGATACAGACGAATCTGAAAACGATGTCGTCGGAGAAGAAATATGTGTTCTTTACTCCTGCAGTGACTTTCACTGTCTAACATTTTCATCAGCAGACGTCACATTATAGTTTATATAGACTGAAACGACTTCAGGGTCGTTAAGTTTCTGTGTTCAGACGACAAACAGTCTGAAGAGAAAAACTACAATCACGAGATTCATCATTAAATACATGAATCTAAAAAGACACATACAGTCGTTTTTATTCAAAACAGCAAACTTAATGTAAAACTTCACATTTCATAAAAATAAAATATAATATAATAAACTATATTTATACAAACTAATGAAGTGGAAAGTAGACGGACAAATGTAGAAACATGGAAATATACATTTTCATTTTTAACTCCACATATTTCTCATATTTTCCAACATTATTCAGTGGTATCAACCTGCGGGTCGGGACCGGCAGGGTCGGGCCCGGTAGGGGTCGGGACCGGCAGGGGTCGGGACCGGCAGGGTCGGGCCCAGCAGGGGTCGGGACCGGCAGGGTCGGGCCCGGTAGGGATCAGGACCAGCAGGGGTCGGGACCGGCAGGGTCGGGCCCGGTAGGGGTCGGGACCGGCAGGGGTCGGGACCAGCAGGGGTCGGGACCGGCAGGGTCGGGCTGAGGGTCCGGCAGGATTCATCACAGGAGGCAGAAACTTCTTCATTATTGATTTACAGACATTTATATCTTCTGCCTCCTCAAATAAAAGACAAATCAAACGGATCGGACCGGAACAAACGGGGGAATCATCAGCCAATCAGAACATCTCCTTCAGTGCATCATAAAGATAAATCTATAGATGTTATTGTAAAGGAGGATGTGATGTCATCATAATCAATACTGTGATATGAGCGCTGTTCTCTCCTGCAGAGTTCAGACATGAAACCATGAAGGTTCAGCAGTTCTGAGACGGGTCCAGGTGATGGGTCCAGGTGACAGGTCCAGGTTCAGGTCGCTCGTTACATCACCTGCTGATCACTTTCATGCTGCAGCTCGTTTTAATGTATTTATTCATAAATCTCTGTTGAGTTTACTAAACAAAATGCTCGTTATTAAATCAGGTGTCTGTACCCGAGTACGCGTTCAGGTATCTGTACCCGAGTACGCGTTCAGGTATCTGTACCCGAGTACGCGTTCAGGTATCTGTACCCGAGTACAGGTTCAGGTATCTGTACCCGAGTACGCGTTCAGGTATCTGTACCCGAGTACAGGTTCAGGTATCTGTACCCGAGTACGCGTTCAGGTATCTGTACCCGAGTACGCTTTCAGGTATCTGTACCCGAGTACAGGTTCAGGTGTCTGTACCCGAGTACAGGTTCAGGTGTCTGTACTTGAGTACGCGTTCAGGTATCTGTACCCGAGTACGCGTTCAGGTATCTGTACCCGAGTACAGGTTCAGGTATCTGTACCCGAGTACGCGTTCAGGTATCTGTACCCGAGTACAGGTTCAGGTATCTGTACCCGAGTACGCGTTCAGGTATCTGTACCCGAGTACGCTTTCAGGTATCTGTACCCGAGTACAGGTTCAGGTGTCTGTACTCGAGTACGCGTTCAGGTATCTGTACCCGAGTACGCGTTCAGGTATCTGTACCCGAGTACGCGTTCAGGTATCTGTACCCGAGTACAGGTTCAGGTATCTGTACCCGAGTACAGGTTCAGGTGTCTGTACGCGAGTACGCGTTCAGGTATCTGTACCCAAGTACGCGTTCAGGTGTCTGTACCCGAGTACGCGTTCAGGTATCTGTACCCAAGTACGCGTTCAGGTGTCTGTACCCGAGTACAGGTTCAGGTATCTGTACCCGAGTACAGGTTCAGGTGTCTGTACCCGAGTACGCGTTCAGGTATCTGTACCCGAGTACGCGTTCAGGTATCTGTACCCGAGTACGCGTTCAGGTATCTGTACCCGAGTACAGGTTCAGGTGTCTGTACCCGAGTACGCGTTCAGGTATCTGTACCCGAGTACGCGTTCAGGTATCTGTACCCGAGTACGCGTTCAGGTATCTGTACCCGAGTACGCGTTCAGGTATCTGTACCCGAGTACAGGTTCAGGTATCTGTACCCGAGTACGCGTTCAGGTATCTGTACCCGAGTACGCTTTCAGGTATCTGTACCCGAGTACAGGTTCAGGTGTCTGTACCCGAGTACAGGTTCAGGTGTCTGTACTCGAGTACGCGTTCAGGTATCTGTACCCGAGTACGCGTTCAGGTATCTGTACCCGAGTACGCGTTCAGGTATCTGTACCCGAGTACAGGTTCAGGTATCTGTACCCGAGTACAGGTTCAGGTATCTGTACCCGAGTACAGGTTCAGGTGTCTGTACCCGAGTACGCGTTCAGGTATCTGTACCCGAGTACGCGTTCAGGTATCTGTACCCGAGTACGCGTTCAGGTATCTGTACCCGAGTACAGGTTCAGGTGTCTGTACCCGAGTACGCGTTCAGGTATCTGTACCCGAGTACGCGTTCAGGTATCTGTACCCGAGTACAGGTTCAGGTATCTGTACCCGAGTACAGGTTCAGGTGTCTGTACCCGAGTACGCGTTCAGGTATCTGTACCCGAGTACAGGTTCAGGTATCTGTACCCGAGTACAGGTTCAGGTATCTGTACCCGAGTACGCGTTCAGGTATCTGTACCCGAGTACAGGTTCAGGTATCTGTACCCGAGTACGCGTTCAGGTGTCTGTACCCGAGTACAGGTTCAGGTATCTGTACCCGAGTACAGGTTCAGGTATCTGTACCCGAGTACAGGTTCAGGTGTCTGTACCCGAGTACAGGTTCAGGTATCTGTACTCGAGTACAGGTTCAGGTATCTGTACTCGAGTACAGGTTCAGGTATCTGTACTCGAGTACAGGTTCAGGTATCTGTACCCGAGTACAGGTTCAGGTATCTGTACCCGAGTACAGGTTCAGGTATCTGTACCCGAGTACAGGTTCAGGTATCTGTACTCGAGTATCTCTGTGACACAATCATCTGAACTTTCTCCTCCTCACAGCTTCACAACAGCTTCTTTACTTCAGTTTGATGCTTTCAAGGTGAATTACGGATTATCTTTACTCTGGTACTCTGATTACATTTCAGAGAATGTACTCTATTACTTTTACTGGAGTAAAGTAGTTGACTCAGTCTGTGAACGTCTCCTGGAGGACAGACTGTGAGTCCGTCACGCCTTTCATTATCATTTATAAAACAATCAGATGCTGACAGCTCAGAGACGAACCTGTGAACACACAGGTTCTGTTTGGATCAGGTTCTGTTTGGGTGAGAACTTGTGAGTACAGGGGGACAGTGGGACCTGGTCCGGCGTCTCCTGATGTGTGGCAGTGATGTGTTGTAGCCGCTCACACCATCGTCAGCTGCTGAACACAGAAACAGGATGTGATGTCATCAGAACCACTTACAGGACAATAAACTGTTTCCTCATCGTGAGATCAACGTTTGTTTTCTCTCCACTGAATCTACAATCTGTCACTAAAAACCCTGAAACACCACAAATCCTCCTCCGCCCTGAAACTGAGCGAGCAGCGGAGTGAAGACGAGCTGGAGTTCCTGTCGGTGACATTATTATATATTCAGCTGTGTTTGGGTTCAGAACTCTGTGGACTGATAGCAGGTAGAGTTCTGGTTGGGTTCAGAACTCTGTGGACTGATACCAGGTAGAGTTCTGGTTGGGTTCAGAACTCTGTGGACTGATAGCAGGTAGAGTTCTGGTTGGGTTCAGAACTCTGTGGACTGATACCAGGTAGAGTTCTGTTCGGTGCTGTTTCACGTCTTCTCTGCTCCGTGCTGCAAACTGAACTGTGAATCTGCTGCTGGACATTTTCACACGTCGTTGTTTTATGTCTGTTAATCTGTCGTCCGGTGAAATATAATAATAATAATAATAATGATAATAATAATAATAATAATGATAATAATAATAATAATAATAATAATAATTTTAAACTGTTGTCGTTATTTTACAGACATTTCCTGTTTTTTTAAGATCCATAGAATTACGACAGAATTTTTGTTTCTGTCTCGTAACGAATAAAAACACTTTGACAGTTTCCTCAGATTAAAAACAGTAAACTATTGATTGTGTTTTATTGTGTAGTAATATTATTGATCTGTTGAGTCACTGACAGCTGATCAGAGTGAAAGACAGCCTGTTTTTCCCATCATGCATTGTGCTGCATATTAATAAGTGTCCTTTCTGTTCTGGGCTAAAGTGACAGACAACAGACTCTTTCACAATAAAGCATCGTTGTGTTGTTTTGTTCTATTTGACTTCCTCTTATTTTATTTTATTATTTTATTGTTTCTATATTAGTCTTTTGATTTTATCTGTATTTGAATGTTGCTGCGGCGATGAACAAATTAATACAGTTATGTATTTATTTGTATTTGACCAGTTTGACAATATTATATTTATTTTGTTATATCAGTTTTAATATGTGAAGATTTACTAAATTAAACATTAAAACACTAAATCAGAATCAAAATCAGAATTTCTTTATTTGTCCTGCAAACATGAACATTTGTGCGTCACAGCAGCTGAAGGACAGAAATATTAATCAATAATAATAATGAAAAAATAAACAATATAATAAGAATGTAAAACATAGAAATAGACTCTTATATATAATATGTACAAATATAAACAGTGTAATTACAAACAGTTTGGTAAAATCTCATGTTAGATTAGATTTATATGACAGAAAATGTGTTTTTATGAGATTTACTTCTTGAATTCTTTATTTTGACGCCGGCTGCCTGAAGCTAAATCAGAAATGTCTCACAGTGTGTTTAAACGTGCTGTTTGATTCTATGATTGTTAATAAAACATGTTTCAGGATCAGAACATGTTTCAGGATCAGAACATGTTTCAGGATCAAAACATGTTCTGACTGATTGCTCCTCTAAAACACTGCACAGTAAAAAAACATTATTTCACATAATTTTCTTTTTTTTTCTAGACTTTTTGAATTTTTTAAAACATTAATTTGAATAAATCACAAACATTCACTGAGGATTTATATGTTTAATATAAAATAACAGGAAAAATCAACATGAGAATACTTCAGCAGTTTTTGTTCCAGGTTAAAGCTGTAAAAACATTTATTATCTATTAATAATAAACATGAAATAAAACTCGGCTAATAAAATCTGTTTTTACAGTGTGACTGTATTTAAATGTGCTTCATGTTTTCCTGTTTAATGTGACGTTTCTGTTTGCAGCCTCCAGCTCTTTATTCTCTGCTCATTAACAGAACGCGGTCCGACTGTCGGGACGATGATGGAAGCTCTCGGCTCCGCCCGTGGGCCGTGATGGAGGCGGCGGAGGAGCCGGAGCTGCACAGCTGAGCGGCGGCGTGGAGACATGTTTACTGTGACGGTGCTTTAATAAAGAAAGCAGACACTGTGAAATAGCAGAGTTATTGTTCCACACACAGCCGCTCAGCGCTCGCAGCAGCCCGTCTCTCTCTGCAGCTGCAACAATCCCACAACTCAAATTGCTCCAACAGAAATGTTTGTTCTCTCCTAACAAGATTGTGAATTATTAATAGGATCTAAAGCCGATTCTATAACCCGATTGTTGAGGTGGGATTCTTGGCGAGCGATGCTGCACCACACCATTTACTGTGATGTATGTGTCTGCACATCTTTATATCCAATTTAATGTGATTCAGATAGATTTCAGAGGGACATCATAAAAGGCATTGGACTGACCCCGGCCCGCTCCGTACCACCGGCCCGTATGGCCCAATACGCTGATTCGATTTGCTCAATTTTACTCTTACCCTCCACTGATCTATACAAATGCAATGCAGGTACACTAAGTAAATATGAATACATTTCCAAATTGAATCCCAGTGAATGTAGTCCACAGAGGACATCATTTTAAATGACGCTGTGCTGGGAACCGGGCTCGGACCACTCACTGGGCTAAATGACTGAGGCTCTCTCTCAGCCCGGCCATTAGCTGCAGGCTAATGCCTTTAAAAACATTGTTCTGCCATCTGTTCTGTGCTGCTGCTGTAATGTATGTGATGCTGAGGAGGTCCGATACAGCTCAGAGACACGCGGATCAATACCGGCGGGGGGAGGACCGACCGCACGGTCCACATTCAGAGACCAGCAGCATCACATTCAGCAAACAGCCTCCATGTTTAAACAGTCCTCAGCAGCACTGCAGTGTAACTGAGTACATGTGTAACTGAGTACATCTACTCAGTTACACTGCAGTGTAACTGAGTACATGTACTCCAGTAACTCACATTCTACTGTCTGATTCAATCAATTTATAATGTACAGACAGATTTGTGCACAGTTTAAATGTAAATGACAGTATTTTACAGTATACTGTCAGTTACTGGCTGTAATAGATTACAATAGAGTATTAAGTGGTAAGTTAGGAGTAATACTCCGGGTTCAGCTTCAGACGGTGGCTCAGTGGTTAATGCTGAAACAGTACGTTGCTGTAATATAACTGTAGTTTAACATACATTTCTAATAATCACTAAATCATTTTACAGTGAAATCCTGTATTTTAACGTCTCGTTGTGTCTCCAGCGGTGAGAAGACGTCATGTGAGTCTGCAGCAGTTTATTAAGAACTCTATTTAACTGACAGCTGCTGTTACTGTACACATTTAAATACATTCAAGCTTTGTGATTAAAGGGTTATTTTACTCAGTTTGCATGTTTTCTTTAAATCTGCAGGAAACGTCAGAAACACAGTTTAAATATAAAATGACAGTATTTGCTGTGAAGTTACAGTAATTTACTGAGTCGCAGTGATAAAACAGTGAAGACGGTGAGTCACATGTAAATACTGATTTAAAGATTAAAGCTGTGGTTAACGCAGGATGTTGTAAATGTCCAATGATGACAGAAGATCTCAGTTCTGTCACTTTACATCAACAAACTGTATTTTCACAGTGTGTTGATGTTGTGCTGAGTGTAGGAACACAGAACACAGAACACAGAACCGACACTGTTCTACAGCAAACACCTGAGCACAGACGCAGATCAGCTGCCAACAAACCAGTGAGACAGATGTGATGTACCGGACCTGGACTCACATCTGGACCCGGTGTCACATCTGGACCTGGTGTCACATCTGGACCTGCAGTCACATCTGGACCTGGAGTCACATCTGGACCTGCAGTCACATCTGAACCCGGTGTCACATCCGGACCTGCAGTCACATCTGGACTCAGTGTCACATCTGGACCCGGAGTCACATCCGGACCTGCAGTCACATCTGGACTCAGTGTCACATCTGGACCCGGAGTCACATCTGGACCCGGAGTCACATATGGACCCGGAGTCACATCTGGACCTGCAGTCACATCTGGACTCAGTGTCACATCTGGACCTGGTGTCACATCTGGACCTGCAGTCACATCTGGACCCGGAGTCACATCTGGATCCGGAGTCACATCTGGACTCAGTGTCACATCTGGACCTGGTGTCACATCTGGACCTGCAGTCACATCTGGACTCAGTGTCACATCTGGACCTGCAGTCACATCTGGACCCGGAGTCACATCTGGACCTGCAGTCACATCTGGACCTGCAGTCACACCTGGACCTGCAGTCACATCTGGACCTGGAGTCACATCTGGACCTGCAGTCACATCTGGTCCCGGAGTCACATCTGGACCTGCAGTCACATCTGGACCTGCAGTCACACCTGGACCTGCAGTCACATCTGGACCTGCAGTCACATCTGGACCCGGTGTCACATCTGGACCTGCAGTCACATCTGGACTCAGTGTCACATCCGGACCCAGAGTCAGAACCACAGGTCCAGATGTGACTCTGATAAATATGAGGCAACAGATTTCAGAGCGCTCATTAGCATCATTAGCATCATTAGCATCATTAGCATCATGAGCATCCAGTGATCGAAGCAGCTGTCTCTGGGCAGAATAGATGTTGTTGATTGAGTCTGACGTTGTTCTGATTGATCTGTGCTTGAATTCCACTTTGTTTCCACTTTATTCAGTTTAGACAATAATTGTGTCGTCGTGCAGCGATTGGACGCGCAGAGAGCACCGCTGACCTCCTCGTCCAATCCCCTCTCACCTCTCTACCCTCTGTTTGTTATGAGAGGAATCATTTCTTCTGCCGTCCTCCATCCGTCCCACAGCTCGCGGTGTTTCACTCGGGGAGAAGGTGGAGTCACATGAAAAATGTCCTGCAGCGAGGTACATGAAGGTGTGAAATTGCAGACTCCTCTTTGCCCTCGGCCCTGTGCCTCAGAAGGTATTTCTTCTTTTATTGACAGAGCGGCTGAATCTCAGGCTGATGGCTGCTGCTGCTGCTGCACCGCGTCCTCCTCCAGCCCTGATTGCTTTTGTTTCCAGGTCACCTCCTATCTATTGCTGCAACTTTTCCAATTTCTCAGGGCTCGTTGTATGAAGACAGAAAGCTGCGGGGAAATGTACATAAAGCTGCGAACAAAAGAAACACGTGGAGATCTTCTCAGTGTCACGCTCACAGATCCTGATGCAACTTCATCAAATGAATAATCAAATAAACGTCTCGCTTCATTAATATGAAATTATCTTAGCTTGAAGATTAATTGCGTTAAACTTATGAGAGTGTGTTTGGGTATGGATCTGCGCGGGGAAATGATGGATGATGAGCGAGGCGTGATGAATGGAGAAAGCAGCGGAACTAAATTGAAAGTGTACTCATCCGTTCTTCCCTCACAACTAATGATAAATTGAGCGTGTCACGTCGAACAATACATGTTGAGCTTTAAACACAGAGCCACTGTGGAGCTGCTGCTGCTGCTGCTGCCGGGCGGGAAAACACCCGTCAATATGTACTTCATCAGGTTATCACTGATTATCATCTGAGGTAAAAACCTCTCAGGGTGACTTCAGGTAACCAACAGACTGATCTCACTCCAGCTGTGTTTCTGTGAATCATGTTGGGTCTGATCAACATTATTAAATCTGCATATACATGTTTTTCAGGAACACACCTCGACCTCCTCACTGGCTCCAGCAGCAGTTCAGATGATGTGAAACACCAACCTGTCATCAGAATAACGCTAACAAAATGTAAAGAGAACAATTCTAGCTTAAAGAAATGTTCAGGTTCAGTTTCTCTCCTGTCACAACTCTGTGATTATATGCTGCTCAGGTTTGAACCTCTCAGGTGAAGCTCGCAGGACGCAGGAGAGACGTCGGACTGAGCGTGAGGGAAACATCTTGCTTTGGTTTAAATATCCAGTTCTGGTCGCCACAGATCCGTTTGGACCGCCCAGAGATCGCCTTGAAAACAGCAGGTTTTGGTTTCCACGACCACAGCTGGAGATGTTCCGAGTCTCCTTTAATGTCCAGTGGACACGTTGAACTGCTAACACGCAGACTGTGGTCGTGTCCTGTCACAGGTTCTTTACACATCTGGAGGAACGCTGGTTTCCGCTCACCTGAACCTGAACTGTGGAGCGTTATTTATCCGTCTGACTGACTAGAGTCACATGGTTGGTACTGAAGGTTGTTCACAATCACATGTTACCATCATCTCAACTGAGAAACTGACAGGCCGGGTCGTCCAGATGTTGGATCAGAAATATGTGTGATATCAGTGAGTCAGAAGGTTAGTTGATGTTCTCGTTGATCGATAGTCGTTGGTGCTGATGTTGGTGGTGTTGATTTTAGAGCTGGTGTTGGTGCTGATGGTGCTGATGGTGGTGCTGGTGGTGCTGGTGGTGATGGTGGTGCTGATGGTGCTGATGGAGCTGGTGGTGCAGTGCCGCAGTGACATCACTTGGACTGTAGTAGATCTGTAGAGAATCTCTTCTTCGTCCTCTAGCTGTCTCCAGCTGTCTCCAGCTCACAGATGGTGACATCATTCAGAACCGAGGCTGTCAGCTGGACCGGCGCCACGCTGCCTTTAAAACCAGTTTGATCAGCTGGAACTTTGGCCGCCTGTCACTGGTTCACATAACATAAGAACTGTTCTGATGATCGGTCCTGCTCGCGGTCTCCTGTGTGTAGAGAATGAGTTCTGACTGTCAGAGACACACGGTGACGTCTCAGAGGACACGTGAGATCTGATCTCTGAACAGTTCTGTCTCCAAACCACCTGAGTGGGGCTCCATGTGTCAGCCAGGGTGGAGACGGGTCGGGCCTGACGATCAGCTAATGCTAGCATGCTAACACCCTTCACGTGGTAGCCATCAGGCGCTACAAGCTAAACACCAGCAGGTGGCGGCGTGACGCACAGCGATGCTTCATCACGGTGTCATGTTCTGGTGTCCGGTCCGGTTCATTTAGAAGCTCAGATTTACAGTCCGATGAACTTTACTGTCCTCGGGGGACGGTTTGTTCCGGGCTCAGTGTTTCGGGCTCCTGCTGTGTCGCGTGTCAGTATTCAGTCTGAGCTGCTCTGATCCGACTCACATCTTCTCACAGAAACAACTTTCAAAGAAAATTACACATCTTGATTTGATTCCAAGTTCATCTTTGGCAAGTCCATGCTGAACGTCATCCATCACGACCTGCACCTTGTGATGGGCGTCTCGGGGGGACGAGGTTCATCTCTCCTCTTCCTCCAACCAGAGCGAGAGCAGCGAGAGCAGCGAGAGCAGCGAGAGCAGCGCCGGCAACCCCGCATCTCCAATCTCATCCTGAGCAGCAGGAAATAAATAAAGAAATAAAAGCTCGGCTCAGCGGAGCAGCACGCTCTGCAACTTCCTGCGAAATGAATACTTTTTAATTTGCGTGGCTGCGATGGCCCCGGGCCCCAGGACAATGTTGATGGATGATGTTTTAATGCTGCTGAATGTTATTTTTACTGAACAGGGAAAACTATAAATTTTTACTTCATTGGCAATGATTGTGCCCTATGCATAAAAGCGCGGCGGCTGTGCGTTGCCCATGAATAATCGCCTCTCGCAGCAGATGTTACTTTGCAGAAACCAATTCCTCGGATAAGATTTGCAGAAGATTAATTGTCTACAGCTGTTTCATGGCCCGCTGCAATCTTAATACATTTATGATAAGTTTAAAAGCTCACCAGAGGCAGCGGAGCCTCCCGAGCGAGGCTGCCGAGAGAAAGAGACGCTTTCTTCTTACATCTGGATTCATATCCTCCGTCAGACTCATCATTAGCCTTTATGCAGGAGGACTAAGAGGCCGGCCGTCATTAACACACGAGATGCTGCCGCGTCGCTCCGCTTTCTTCAACACATATTTTCATCTCTCCCGTTTTTGACTGACTGAATTATTCAGATTTGTGCAAATGAGTTGTTTTCATTTTTCCCTCCTGGAAGTGGAAATTGAAAGTGACCCAGCGTGACCCTCATCTATTACTCAAGCTAAATTGCAGTGAATGTGCAGTGTGGATCATTGTGGCGCTGCCGGGCTTTGTTAACCGCCGAGCTGTGACCCTGCACACACGCAGCATCTGTACCAGTTTGGAAGAATCGCCGTGTTACGACCCGCTTTTATAAAGCCCCATTTAAATATTCTCCACAGAACAAAAGCAATCATGTCGGGGGCGCGGCAGCGGGTCAGAGGGCGGCGCTCTGCAGCCCGCCAGTTTACGGTGAAGCTTCTGAAGAACCGTTTCATGTTTCCAAGTTCCCGGTGCCGACCGAGGGGACCCGAACGGGCCGAGGGTTTCATTTAACCCTGGACGGCTCCTCCTCCTGCTCTTTGTGTGCTTTTCATCCGGCTCACATCATTTAACACGAGAGCTGCTCTCAGCGGACACATCCATTATTTATCCTCAGAATCATCTCAGTGATTGAAAGAATCAGAGGAAACCTGCAGCGCCGCGGGTCAGAGCCGGTCCGGTCCACTCCAGCACTGATGAGCTTTATATAACAGACATATAGATACAGATAGAAATGCTTTATAACTCATTACAATTCACTAAACAAACTGACCTTAAAGAGTGTTTACATGTGGCGGACCCTGCCACCTCTCTGCCTCCACACGGGGTTCTGGACCTTCTGTCCCTCTGAGAGCAGCTGGTTTATTCACTGATGGACACAGTTTGTGTTATTACCTCGTTAATATTGTGAATATTAAAACTCTCAGATTGAATTTTTTGCACTAAACTACAGACTGCTCCTTTAATGTTTGCTAACGTTCAGTATCTGTCAGTCAGAACCAACGACATATTATTACAGCTCAGCAGCTTGTTGGTCCTGTGATGATGATGTGTTCTGACCCGAAACAGACGTCACGTTACAACATAAAGACACGTCCAGCAGTGACATCACACACACACACACACACACACACACACACACACACTCAGGCCCGTATAGGCTGACAGGAAGTGGTCATAAATAACGGGAGCGGCGCGGCCTTTACTTCCCTCGTGCGACACCTCAGACATTGAACATGACATAATACGCTGTAATAAAACCACCTTCACTTCATAAATTTGCATGATTTATACGCAGCGTATGGAAAATGAATCCTGCATCATAAATATGCAAAAACATGGAAGTATTGCAGCTGCGAGGTTTTAATTTATTCTCATGTGATGCTGGGACTTAATCACTAATTGGTTTCTTGTTTCTCTCTCAGCTCTCGCTCGTTAACGTCTTAATGAACTGAGCGTTTTACCTTTTCTCTCTGGTTCTGCTCACAGGCGGGCCGAAGGTGTTCCTCCTGCCGCCGCCGTGTTCCAACAGGAGGCGCATCGCCGCCGCTCGCCTGTAAATCTTCACTTCCTGTTATACGAGGATCTAACAGCCTCTCACATCATCATTCCACCCGGCCTCCTCTTCCTCCTCGCACACCTTCCCAGCTTTGTACAAACAGATACCTGTCACGTTTGAAGAATAGGACGGCGCCGTAACAAATGCCTCATTCTCTGCGGATTATTTACTTTTAATGGGCGGTGGGATGAGAAAAGCACTTAATATGTGCTCACACGAGGCGTGATGTATGGGGTCATGGCGGCGCCGTGGCACCGCCCCGGCTGCTCGTTTCAAATAAATCTGTGTGCAGCTGCAGCTCCGCTCGCAGCTTTACTACAGAACACGCCGCAGCAGCAATGTGCTCGATTAGAGAGCTGATGTCCCCGAGGACTTTACTGTTTAGCTTCGTTTATCATTCAGAGGTCTGGAGAGCAGCGGCGAGGGTTCAGTTAGAGGAGGCGCAGACTGAAGGGAAGAATTCATTCCTGCATATCAGCCCAGAAAGTGACCGGCCGCGGTGGATCCAAGGTCGACAGCAAGGTCAAGCTGCTTCTGTTTCTCCTGAAGGAGGAAGTGAAGGAAAAACAGGCATTAATGATGACAGCAGCTCTGTGAGGCTAAATGCTAACTGCTAACAGTTGCTAGCTGAATGTGTTTTCTGACGACAGATGACAGATGCATGTCGAGCCGCTCGTCCAGCTCTGTCCGAACGCTGTGAGGTCATCAAACACATCATGACGTGGGACGGAGAATTGTCTTCACGACAGGAAGACCCACAGTACTCCTGCTGGTGCTGCTCGGGTTTTATGAAAAATGTCAGTTTTTCAAGAAAGAAGTTTAAATAAAGTAAGATAAAATAAAGTTGTGATTTTACGAGAACATGTGATGAAATGTGAGAATTAGGTTGTAATTTAATGTTGTTTTACTGTAAAATTACGACTTTATTCCTGTAAAATTAACCTGCGAGTATTTTCACACAACTTTATTCTGACGATATTAAAACTATATTATATACCTGAACAACAGGTGGAGGCAGGTGAACAAGAAGCCGCTGACGTAGCTCATGATGACGAGCGTATGAACGTATTGATTAGCTCGTCTGCAGGACACGTCACCCTTCCTCGTCCTCGTCCCTCCTCCTCCTCCTCTTCTCTCCTGGGTGTCTCTCCTCGTCCCTCCACGTCCCTCCTCGTCCCTCCTCCTCCTCGTCTCTCCTCGTCCCTCCTCCTCCTCGTCTCTCCTGGTTGTCTCTCCTCGTCCCTCCACGTCCCTCCTCCTCCTCGTCTCTCCTGGTTGTCTCTCCTCGTCCCTCCTCGTCCCTCCTCCTCCTCGTCTCTCCTCGTCCCTCCTCCTCCTCGTCTCTCCTGGTTGTCTCTCCTCGTCCCTCCACGTCCCTCCTCCTCCTCGTCTCTCCTGGTTGTCTCTCCTCGTCCCTCCACGTCCCTCCTCCTCCTCGTCTCTCCTGGTTGTCTCTCCTCGTCCCTCCACGTCCCTCCTCCTCCTCGTCTCTCCTGGTTGTCTCTCCTCGTCCCTCCACGTCCCTCCTCCTCCTCGTCTCTCCTGGTTGTCTCTCCTCGTCTCTCCTCGTCCCTCCTCCTCCTCGTCTCTCCTGGTTGTCTCTCCTCGTCCCTCCACGTCCCTCCTCCTCCTCGTCTCTCCTGGTTGTCTCTCCTCGTCCCTCCACGTCCCTCCACGTCCTCGGTGAATCACGCCTCTGACAGCCTGCTGGATGAAAGATGGCGCCTCTCTTGGCGCAGCTCCTCCTGACAAGACGTATATGGACGAGGCCACCATGATTTAAATGGCGCCATTTATTTGCCATTTGGTGTTATTAATATTCATGATCAATCATCAGCAATGAGGCAGCGAAGAGCCACTATGTTTTATGTTTTATGATGGTTATTAATGACGACCTGATCGTTACTTCTCCCACTCACACAGCTCTGAACTCTTAATGATCAAAAGTATTAATTCCCACAGTTTTCCATTATTAATATCCTGGATGGAGATAAAAAGTAATATTAATGTAAGGCCAACATAAAGACAGAGTCATTATTTAAGTCCTGTCATCGTTTGTCTTATTTAAGCGGCGTAGTGATAAGGTTTTATTTT
Source organism: Sparus aurata (assembly GCF_900880675.1). Lineage (NCBI taxonomy): Eukaryota > Metazoa > Chordata > Actinopteri > Spariformes > Sparidae > Sparus > Sparus aurata. The sequence continues at coordinate 29,694,929 of NC_044198.1, read as the reverse complement.
AATTTAAATACAGACATTAATTTCTGTAATGCTGAGTAATCAAAGCAATATTTCGCAGTTTAACGGAGAAGCTTGTTAGATGCATCATAAATCTTTTCAGGGATTCCCGGTTATGGATCGTATCATCTGTCGTCATGGTGACGGAGAGCAGCTGATTTACACATCAAGTATTTCAATTTCACAAACATGTGAAACATTGTTTATTTATAATTCATGAACATTAAAATCACCTTCAGAGAAAGTTTAATTCCGAGTTTCATTTTCTTCACATCATTAATATCGTAAATATTAAAATTCTGAGTTTGACGTTCTTCTACAAATTACACACTGCTCCTTTAACGACAGCCGTCATGCAGACACTCGTCAGCTCGTTATTAACACGAGGAACTTTATTATTCAAATGTATTTAATGTGAACGTATTTAACGTCATATTTAACGTGACGTATTTAACGTGACGTATTTAACGTGACGTATTTAACGTGTCGTATTTAACGTGAACGTATTTAACGTCATATTTAACGTGACGTATTTAATGTGACGTATTTAATGTGTCGTATTTAATGTGACGAATTTAACGTGTCGTATTTAATGTGACGAATTTAACGTGTTGTATTTAATGTGACGAATTTAACGTGTTGTATTTAATAGGACGTATTTAACCTCATATTTAATGTGTTGTATTTAACGTGTTGTATTTAATAGGACGTATTTAACCTCATATTTAATGTGTTGTATTTAACGTGTTGTATTTAACGTGACGTATTTAGCGTGACGTATTTAACGTGACGTATTTAGCGTGACGTATTTAGCGTGACGTATTTAGCGTGACGTATTTAATGTGTCGTATTTAATGTGACGAATTTAACGTGTCGTATTTAACGTGGAGTATTTAATGTGACGTATTTAATGTGACATTTAATGTATCGTATTTAATGTGACGTATTTAATGTGACGTATTTAACGTGACGTATTTAATGTGACGTATTTAACGTGTCGTATTTAACGTGACGTATTTAATGTCAAATTTAACGTGAAGTATTTAACGTGACGTATTTAACGTGACGTTTTTAACGTGACGTATTTAACCTGACGTATTTAATGTGTCGTATTTAATGTGACGAATTTAACGTGTCGTATTTAATAGGACGTATTTAACATGACGTATTTAATGTGACGTATTTAACGTGTTGTATTTAATGTGTCGTATTTAACGTGAAGTATTTAACGTGAGATATTTAACGTGATGTTTTTAACGTGACGTATTTAACATCATATTTAACGTGACGTATTTAATGTGACGTATTTAATGTGACGTATTTAACGTGTCGTATTTAACGTCATACTTAACATCATTTAACGTGTCGTAATGGGACGTATTTAATGTGACGTATTTAACGTGACGTATTTAACGTGACGTGTTTAATGTATCGTATTTAATGTGACGTATTTAACGTCATATTTAACGTGACGTATTTAATGTGACGTATTTAACGTGACGTATTTAACGTGACGTATTTAATGTGACGTATTTAACGTCATATTTAACGTGACGTATTTAACGTGACGCATTTAATGTATTGTATTTAATGTGACGTATTTAACGTCATATTTAATGTGACGTATTTAACGTGACGTATTTAACGTGACGTATTTAATGTGACGTATTTAATGTGACGTATTTAACGTGACGTATTTAATGTGACGTATTTAACGTCATATTTAACATGACGTATTCAACGTGACGTATTTAATGTATTGTATTTACTGTGACGTATTTAACGTCATATTTAACGTCATATTTAACGTCATATTTAACGTGACGTATTTAACGTGACGTATTTAACGTCATATTTAACGTGACGTATTTAACGTGACGTATTTAACGTGACGTATTTAACGTCATATTTAACGTGACGTATTTAATGTGACGTATTTAACGTGACGTATTTAACGTGAAGTGTTTAATGTATCGTATTTAATGTGACGTATTTAACGTCATATTTAACGTGACGTATTTAATGTGACGTATTTAACGTGACGTATTTAATGTGACGTATTTAACGTCATATTTAACGTGACGTATTTAACGTGACGCATTTAATGTATTGTATTTAATGTGACGTATTTAACGTCATATTTAATGTGACGTATTTAACGTGACGTATTTAACGTGACGTATTTAATGTGACGTATTTAATGTGACGTATTTAACGTGACGTATTTAATGTGACGTATTTAACGTCATATTTAACGTGACGTATTCAACGTGACGTATTTAATGTGACGTATTTAATGTGACGTATTTAACGTGACGTATTTAATGTGACGTATTTAACGTCATATTTAACGTGACGTATTCAACGTGACGTATTTAATGTATTGTATTTAATGTGACGTATTTAACGTCATATTTAACGTCATATTTAACGTCATATTAAACGTGACGTATTTAACGTGACGTATTTAACGTCATATTTAACGTGACGTATTTAACGTGACGTATTTAACGTGACGTATTTAACGTCATATTTAACGTGACGTATTTAATGTGACGTATTTAACGTGAAGTATTTAACGTCATACTTAACATCATTTAACGTGTCGTAATGGGACGTATTTAATGTGACGTATTTAACGTGACGTATTTAACGTGACGTGTTTAATGTGACGTATTTAACGTCATATTTAACGTGACGTATTTAATGTGACGTATTTAACGTGACGTATTTAACGTGACGTGTTTAATGTGACGTATTTAACGTCATATTTAACGTGACGTATTTAATGTGACGTATTTAATGTGACGTATTTAACGTGACGTATTTAACGTGACGTGTTTAATGTATCGTATTTAATGTGACGTATTTAACGTCATATTTAACGTGACGTATTTAATGTGACGTATTTAACGTGACGTATTTAATGTGACGTATTTAACGTCATATTTAACGTGACGTATTTAACGTGACGCATTTAATGTATTGTATTTAATGTGACGTATTTAACGTCATATTTAATGTGACGTATTTAACGTGACGTATTAACGTGACGTATTTAATGTGACGTATTTAATGTGACGTATTTAACGTGACGTATTTAATGTGACGTATTTAACGTCATATTTAACGTGACGTATTCAACGTGACGTATTTAATGTGACGTATTTAATGTGACGTATTTAACGTGACGTATTTAATGTGACGTATTTAACGTCATATTTAACGTGACGTATTCAACGTGACGTATTTAATGTATTGTATTTAATGTGACGTATTTAACGTCATATTTAACGTCATATTTAACGTCATATTAAACGTGACGTATTTAACGTGACGTATTTAACGTCATATTTAACGTGACGTATTTAACGTGACGTATTTAACGTGACGTATTTAACGTCATATTTAACGTGACGTATTTAATGTGACGTATTTAACGTGAAGTATTTAACGTCATACTTAACATCATTTAACGTGTCGTAATGGGACGTATTTAATGTGACGTATTTAACGTGACGTATTTAACGTGACGTGTTTAATGTGACGTATTTAACGTCATATTTAACGTGACGTATTTAATGTGACGTATTTAACGTGACGTATTTAACGTCATACTTAACATCATTTAACGTGTCGTAATGGGACGTATTTAATGTGACGTATTTAACGTGACGTATTTAACGTGACGTGTTTAATGTATCGTATTTAATGTGACGTATTTAACGTCATATTTAACGTGACGTATTTAATGTGACGTATTTAACGTGACGTATTTAATGTGACGTATTTAACGTGACGTATTTAATGTGACGTATTTAACGTCATATTTAACGTGACGTATTTAACGTGACGCATTTAATGTATTGTATTTAATGTGACGTATTTAACGTCATATTTAATGTGACGTATTTAACGTGACGTATTTAACGTGACGTATTTAATGTGACGTATTTAATGTGACGTATTTAACGTGACGTATTTAATGTGACGTATTTAACGTCATATTTAACGTCATATTTAACGTCATATTTAACGTGACGTATTTAACGTGACGTATTTAACGTCATATTTAACGTGACGTATTTAACGTGACGTATTTAACGTGACGTATTTAACGTCATATTTAACGTGACGTATTTAATGTGACGTATTTAACGTCATATTTAACGTGACGTATTTAATGTGACGTATTTAACGTCATATTTAACGTGACGTATTTAATGTGACGTATTTAACGTGACGTATTTAACGTGACGTATTTAACGTGATGTATTTAACGTGACGTATTTAATGTATTAACTTGATTTAAGATAAATAATGTACTAAACGCTTTTTCGCTAACATTGCCTTCATGTTTGCTGTGTGTTTGGTGCAGGAAGAGACGGGCTTTTCTCACAAAAGTGTCCACAAGCGGGAAGTGTTTACAAGCAAAAAAACACTATATGGTAAACCAGGTGATTTGGTAGCTGAGGAACAGGGGAAGTTGTGGTAGGGGCGGTGACGAAAGAGTGACAGCAGCAGTGACGGTGATAGAGACAGCGATAGAGAGAGTGAGTTTTGAGAGTTGAGAAATTTGTGACATTTAGCGTGTTTGGAGTGTATAGTTTGTGTGTTATGTAGTGTTTGGTGTTGTGTGTTTAGTGTGTAGTGGAGTCGGTTTTTTGTTTTGTGAGTCAAAACAATGAGGAGAAGCTGAATGTGGAGCAGCAGGAGAGCTGAGGGAGGCCTGAGCCTGAGGCATTGTCTGCATTTAAATGTAAATAGTTACATATAACTTGGTAAATTTCGAACACTTATGCACAAATTTAGCAAACAACAATCTATATTTGCATTATTAGTAATAAAAATGGTTTGTTAAACATATTAAACATTAAACAATAACTGTACAGTCACACATGTGAGGTTATGCTGAAAATAATGACACCAAACAAGGCAAGGTAAATATAATGGTAAAATCAAAAATAGTCAAAAACAGCTAATTATATCCCAGACCCCAGAGGGTTAATACATGTTTATAATGTTAATTACTGTCTGTTACCATGGAAACAACATTAACTGACTAACTGTCTGTGAATGAAATGTGTTAACGTGGTGAAGTGACACGAGCAGGTGAGATGATACCTGAGGCTCTGCGGCTGTGATCACAGTGTGTGTGTGTGTGTGTGTGTGTGTGTGTGTGTGCACTCGGAGGCCAGCTGCCTTCTGATGGTCCCTTTAATAAGCTGATATGGAGGCAGCAGGTCCGAGCCCGGCTGATTGATGGGCTCTGTGATGAGACGTCGCAGCAGCAGCGCCGAACCACCAAACAACTAAACATACAAATTATTAAAAAAGGCGGGGTCGGCCTCTGGACCCCGGAGGAGAGACACTCACCTTTAGTTAAGATGATTTCATTCTCCGGCTGCAATTTATAGTCTATTGACTGGAGAAACTGTCTTTTCACATCTGCGGAAATTGTCTTACATAGCAGATGAGATCTGCCGCTTGACTCCGGATCTGCAGGCCAGCGCCACAGCAAATATCACATTAGCTGCTCGGAGCTGCACAGATGATATCAGACACTGTTTCAGCTCCGGACAAACACAAGCACATATCATCCCATCTCACACACACACGCGCACACACGCACGCACACACACACGCACGCACACACACACACACGCGCACACACACACACACATGCGCACACACACACACACGCACGCACACACACACACACGCGCACACACACACACACGCACGCACACACACACACGCACGCACACACACACACACGCGCACACACACACACACATGCACGCACACACACACCACACACACACACGCACGCACGCACACACACACACACACACACACGCACACACACACACACATGCGCACACACACAGACACACACACACGCACGCACGCACCTATGCACCTCTGGACCTCCCTGGAACCAGTACTGATCTCACAGGGACACTTCCTGAGACACTTCCTCACAGGGACACTTCCTGAGATACTTCCTCACAGGGACACTTCCTAACAGGGACACTTCCTGAGACACTTCCTAACAGGGACACTTCCTAACAGGGACACTTCCTGAGACACTTCCTCACAGGGACACTTCCTCACAGGGACACTTCCTGAGATACTTCCTCACAGGGACACTTTCTCACAGGGACACTTCCTGAGATACTTCCTCACAGGGACACTTCCTAACAGGGACACTTCCTGAGACACTTCCTCACAGGGACACTTCCTCACAGGGACACTTCCTGAGACACTTCCTCACAGGGACACTTCCTCACAGGGACACTTCCTGAGACACTTCCTAACAGGGACACTTCCTCACAGGGACACTTCCTCACAGGGACACTTCATCACAGGGACACTTCCTCACAGGCACACTTCCTCAAAGGGACTCTTCTTCACAGGGACACTTCCTCACAGGGACACTTCCTGAGACACGTTTTCACAGGGACACTTCCTGAGACACTTCCTCACAGGGACACTTCCTGAGACACGTTTTCACAGGGACACTTCCTCACAGGGACACTTCCTCACAGAGACACTTGCTGAGAAACATTTTCACAGGGACACTTCCTCACAGGGACACTTCCTGAGACACGTTTTCACAGGGACACTTCCTCACAGGGACACTTCCTCACAGGGACACTTGCTGAGACACGTTTTCACAGGGACACTTCCTCACAGGGACACTTCCTGAGACACTTCCTCACAGAGACACCTCCCCCTGTTAG
>NC_044198.1:29680686-29683186 GCF_900880675.1 Sparus aurata | reverse complement strand
TGGTCTGGTGGAGGTGTGGGTGGAGGTGCGGGTGGAGGTGCTGGTGGAGGTGCTGGTGGAGGTGTGGGTGGAGGTGTGGGTGGAGGTGGAGGTGCGGGTGGAGGAGTGGGTGGAGGAGTGGGTGGAGGTGGTCTGGTGGAGGTGCTGGTGGAGGTGCGGGTGGAGGTGCTGGTGGAGGTGCTGGTGGAGGTGTGGGTGGAGGTGCTGGTGGAGGTGTGGTGGAGGTGCTGGTGCTGGTGCTGGTGGAGGTGCTGGTGGAGGTGCTGGTGCTGGTGCTGGTGGAGGTGCTGGTGGAGGTGCGGGTGGAGGAGTGGGTGGAGGTGGGCGGGGCCTCCTGTCAGCCTGGTCCCAGCTCTCAGCCTCACAGCAGCATTAACAGGCTGATTACACAGAACGGTCCTCTGAGTCCACAGCGGCCGTATTGATCACAGCAGCCGGATTAAAGCGTTCAATGGAGCCAGTGATGAGGTATAAGCAGCTGGGACCCCCGGGGCCCCGCGGGGGCCGGGTTGCTGGCCCGGCTCTGCCTGTGTACAGTTGTTGGCTGTAATGAAGTGCCGCTATGCAGCGACATGGAGCCCGGCAGGAAAAATAGATTGAAGATGATGAGCTCTTCAAAGTCATTTCTCGCTCTCTCATTCCACCTCATGCTTCGCCGGCCTCCCTGCTCGCCGCCGCCCGCTCCTGGAAATGCCTCGGATTTACTTAGCCGGCCGGACCGATGCAATTTTTATGACCTTATTGCTTTTTTACCATGGTAATAGTTTTAGAATCAATTTATCAATCTGCAGCAGCCATCAGCCATGTTGCCCTCAAAGATCAAGTCCAGGTCATTCCATCATTGCACTCCGGTGCACTGAGATGGAAAGGCAGGAGGAGAAAAACACCCCCTCCCCCTCCATCACCCGCCCACCCCCACCCACCTCCACCCACCCATCACTGCCTGGCTCCTCAAACAGCTTAGCAAACATGCTCTCACCAGTTTAACCCCTCATCCAAAACCCCCATCAGCCGTGTGTGAAGCCGGAGCAGAGATCTCTTATTATCTATCGCCTCGTGATGGAGAATTGGAGAGGGGGATAGAGAGGCCCCGCCACAATAAGAGCCTCTCCACTTTCTAAAGTGTGTGTGTGTGTGTGTGTGTGTGTGTGTGTGTGCCAGCAGCTCTCCTAATGAAATGCTACCGCTTTAAATAAATTCACATAAATCTGGAGGAGCGCTGCTGCGAGTTCCTTTTTATATTTTCTGGATTGATTTCCTGTTAACTCGTTTTCAAATCAATAACAGATGAAGAGGACGATTTATTCCCGGGATTAATACGTTTGAACGAGCGTTACGGCTCCACTGTCCTTTGTTTGGCTTCAGCAAATGTCAATTAATGCTCCATATCCTGGTGAGACCCGCCCGAGGGCCCTCATTCAATTAGGCTGAATTATGTGAGGCTCCGTCTGAACGTCACGTAGACCTGATGTGATAACTGCACACACACACACACACACGCGTGCGCACACACACACACACGCACACACACACCTGATGATGTCACAATTATCATTATTTTAAACTGGCATCATGTCACTGAACTGTTGCAGCAGCTCGTCTGGATGTACAAAATAAAAACAGGAGAGGAATTAAATATTAAATATAAAGATCCATCACGCTGACAACACCAGCTGATCCAATTTAAGGCCTCGGTTCTGTTCAGAATTTAGTTTTAATATAATAAAACATATAAATCTTTTGATAAAAAGGTCGAAGTCTTCTGGTTTGAGCCACAAACACACGTCGTACAGAAGCCACTCACTGCTTCTCCTCCTGTGTGGTCTGAATGTCCCATAATGCAACAGTCACAAGATGGAGGTGGGTGTGTGGGTGGAGGGTAACCAGACAGCAGCCGAAGCTCAGACCAGGTTTATCAAATGGCTTGAAGCTTCATATCAGGATCAATAAATTACTTCATGTCAGGATCAATAAATTACTTCATGTAAGGATCAATAAATTACTTCATGTCAGGATCAATACATTACTTCATGTCAGGATCAATACATTACTTCATATCAGGATCAATACATGACTTCATGTCAGGATCAATAAATTACTTCATGTAAGGATCAATAAATTACTTCATATCAGGATCAATAAATTACTTCATGTAAGGATCAATAAATTACTTCATGTCAGGATCAATAAATTACTTCATGTCAGGATCAATAAATTACTTCATGTCAGGATCAATAAATTACTTCATGTAAGGATCAATAAATTACTTCATGTCAGGATCAATACATTACTTCATGTAAGGATCAATAAATTACTTCATATCAGGATCAATAAATTACTTCATGTAAAGATCAATAAATTACTTCATGTAAAGATCAATAAATTACTTCATGTCAGGATCAATAAATTACTTCATGTCAGGATCAATAAATTACTTCATGTCAGGATCAATAAATTACTTCATGTAAGGATCAATAAATTACTTCATATCAGGATCAAT
>NC_044198.1:29667767-29680186 GCF_900880675.1 Sparus aurata | reverse complement strand
AGAAGCTCTTTCTAAAGCATTATATTCATCGCTACTACCTTAAAAGCCACTAAATCTTCTGGGCTAAGTTAGTCTGGCTATGATTCTCTTCCAATTAATCAATAGAAAATTGTTAACACACCTTAACTGGGATCCATTAGAGTGTCCCGGGTAATAAATGTTCCCGCGGGGGCAAACTGCCTGCTGCACTCAGGTTAATGGGCAAAGTTGAGAGAAGTGACCACTAAATCTGCAAGGACACCACATTCACACTGCCGAGCCTCCGTCAGCCTCCATCAGCCTCCGTCAGCGCCTCCGTCAGCGACTCCGTCAGGGCCTCCGTCAGGGCCTCCATCAGGGCCTCCATCAGAGCCTCCGTCAGCGACTCCGTCAGAGCCTCCATCAGAGCCTCCGTCAGGGCCTCCATCAGAGCCTCCGTCAGAGCCTCCATCAGCCTCCGTCAGCCTCCGTCAGCCTCCATCAGAGCCTCCGTCAGCCTCCGTCAGCCTCCGTCAGCCTCCGTCAGAGCCTCCGTCAGCCTCCGTCAGCCTCCGTCAGCCTCCATCAGAGCCTCCGTCAGCCTCCGTCAGCCTCCGTCAGAGCCTCCGTCAGCCTCCATCAGCCTCCGTCAGCCTCCATCAGAGCCTCCGTCAGCCTCCGTCAGCCTCCATCAGCCTCCATCAGAGCCTCCATCAGGGCCTTCGTCAGCCTCCATCAGAGCCTCCATCAGCCTCCGTCAGAGCCTCCGTCAGCCTCCATCAGCCTCCGTCAGCGCCTCCATCAGAGCCTCCATCAGCCTCCATCAGAGCCTCCATCAGGGCCTCCATCAACCTCTGTCAGCCTCCATCAGAGCCTCCGTCAACCTCTGTCAGCCTCCATCAGGGCCTCCATCAACCTCTGTCAGCCTCCATCAGGGCCTCCGTCAACCTCTGTCAGCCTCCATCAGAGCCTCCATCAACCTCCATCAGGGCCTCCATCAACCTCTGTCAGCCTCCATCAGAGCCTCCATCAGAGCCCCCATCACAGATGGCAGCCTGGCTCCACAGAGAGCAGCCTGGCTCCACAGAGGGCAGCCTGGCTCCACAGAGAGCAGCCTGGCTCCACAGAGGGCAGCCTGGCTCCACAGAGGGCAGCCTGGCTCCACAGAGAGCAGCCTGGCTCCACAGAGGGCAGTCGGGCTCCACAGAGGGCAGCCTGGCTCCACAGAGGGCAGCCTGGCTCCACAGAGAGCAGCCTGGCTCCACAGAGGGCAGTCGGGCTCCACAGAGGGCAGCCTGGCTCCACAGAGGGCAGCCTGGCTCCACAGAGGGCAGTCGGGCTCCACAGAGGGCAGTCGGGCTCCACAGAGGGCAGTCGGGCTCCACAGAGGGCAGCCTGGCTCCACAGAGGGCAGTCGGGCTCCACAGAGGGCAGTCGGGCTCCACAGAGGGCAGCCTGGCTCCACAGAGGGCAGCATGGCTCCACAGAGGGCAGTTGGGCTCCACAGAGGGCAGCCTGGCTCCACAGAGGGCAGCCTGGCTCCACAGAGAGCAGCCTGGCTCCACAGAGGGCAGCCTGGCTCCACAGAGGGCAGCCTGGCTCCACAGAGGGCAGCCTGGCTCCACAGAGGGCAGCATGGCTCCACAGAGGGCAGCCTGGCTCCACAGAGAGCAGCCTGGCTCCACAGAGAGCAGCATGGCTCCACAGAGGGCAGCCTGGCTCCACAGAGGGCAGCCTGGCTCCACAGAGGGCAGCCTGGCTCCACAGAGGGCAGCATGGCTCCACAGAGGGCAGCCTGGCTCCACAGAGAGCAGCGTGGCTCCACAGAGAGCAGCATGGCTCCACAGAGGGCAGCCTGGCTCCACAGAGGGCGGCCTGCAGCAACATCTCCTGATGTTCACCTTCTCTTATCATAATTATCATGATTCTCACATTTCTAACAATCAGACACGAGCGGGATCATCTCTGATCTTTTCATCTAAAGTGACGGAGGAAGTTATTGATCTCTGACTTCTGTTCAATCAACAGTTATGTTTCAAATTAACACAGAAATATGAATAAACGATAATAAATAATAATAAAGGAATAAAATAATTATATTATTCATTGTTATAGAAAGAAGAACTAGAATTATAACATAACTGTTTACTGAAGCCACTAACAGATAATCAATCAGATCATATTGATCATGAACGCTTCAGAGGAATTCATCCTGTGGTAAGTTCTGAAGTTCTAAAGCAGCTCGGTCACATGTGGATCTCCGGTCCAGCAGTCTGAACTCTGAGCCGCCGCTACGCTTCTGATTACCGGGATGAGTCAGCGCCGATGCATCACGCAGTAAAAGGCCCGGGAACGTCGATGTGGAGGCAGACAGCGAGGCCTGGCCCGGCCCGGCCCGGCCCGGCCCGGCCCGGCTGCAGCTCCACTTTGAGCTGTCAGAGAATTAGATCAGGAGGAAAGTGTATGTGACAAGAGCTAATTAAGTCACATCAGGCTGCTAAACCTGACAGGAGGAGAGGGAGATGCCGCGGCTAATTGCATTTACTTCATCTTGTAATGTGGCCCGTCATAACTGCTAATTCAATTGTACAATCATTCTGCCAACTCCTGGCCATTAAGCACACATTTAATTGCTTCCATAAAGCTTTTAATATGCAGCACACAGAGCGGGGGACGTGACACGGACCCTCGCCACCAGCCAACATGCAGATGTCCCGCCGTCACCACGGAGACGCGGCCGGGCCGAGTGTTATTGGACGGTCCTGTTTCCAATACATCATCATTAGACGAGTGTTTAGGGCCCATTTCATGTCGTAACTCAGAGGCTGGATGGAGAGATATCAGCTGTCCTGCTATTGTTGTGATCGCACACACACACACACACACACACACACACACACTCAGTGTCTTATCTTGTAAGGCCTCTTTATCTGATGCTCGGCGCTCCACACAGGACGTGAACACATGAAGCAGAGATATTACAGAAACAAAACAAGCATTCAGAGAAACGCGTCAGGATAAATAGCTGTCAGAGATTTTGATCTCAGCTGGATGTCTTTATAAATTAAAGGTGAAATAAATAAAATCAGACAGACGCTGACCTGCTCAGTGTGACAGAGACGATGTTGATTTGGTTCAGACATTAATAAATAACTGTGAAGTGTCCAATTTATTCTTCTTTCTTTGTTTTTATCAGAAACCAACAGAAGAAATGATTAGCTTAGCTTCAGCTCAGCATGCTAACACACTGTGTGCTGGAGGATCAGTGTGATCAGTGTGCGGCTGCTTCTGTCTGCAACATGTGGACAGAGAGGACGATGGAAACATGACGTGAAGACGTGAACATGCAGGAAATAATGAGGAGAAACATGATGACAAGTTTTTACAACATTTACTTTGTGTTGTATCTGATTCACTGCAGCGACCCGACTGTGTCACGACGTGTGTCGGCTGCGACTGTCGGTGTCAACAGCCTCCTGCTCCTCCTCCTCCTGCTCCTCCTCCTCCTCCTCCTCCTTCAGACAGCTGTGGAGCTGCACGAGGGCCACACTGAGACGTGCAGCGATAAGCAGACTGTGAGTGAGAGGAGACGAGGGAGGAGGAGGAGGAGGAGCAGCAGGTCTGATAACATCCTGACGAGCAGAGACATGTATAAGAGGCAAACAAAGCCCGGAGGAGCCGGCCCATCAGTACCCGACATGTCCACCATCATTACTGTCCTCACACAAAGCCCGTGTCGTCCCAGCGTGTTATGAAACAGTCTCTCAAATTAAAATCTTGTATCAAACTGCATCTGATGGCAACAACTATTTAGTGGTCATATTTTATGTGCGAGCCAATGAAAAGCAATAACAGTTTTATTTAATGTATCTGCTCCTGCCAGCTGCCGGAGAGAGCCTCTTAATAGGAGCTGTCCATCACTGTCAGCGCCGGGCGGCCCAACAACAGCCCGCTGTAATAAACATGAGGGGAGATAACAGCTCGCCACCCTGCTCCTGTTCACCTCCTGCTCCTGTTCACCTCCCGCTCCTGTTCACCTCCTGCTCCTGTTCACCTCCTGCTCCTGTTCACCTCCTGCTCCTGTTCACCTCCCGCTCCTGTTCACCTCCTGCTCCTGTTCGCCTCCTGCTCCTGTTCGCCTCCCGCTCCTGCTCCTGTTCACCTCCTGCTCCTGTTCACCTCCTGCTCCTGTTCGCCTCCCGCTCCTGTTCACCTCCCGCTCCTGTTCACCTCCTGCTCCTGTTCACCTCCTGCTCCTGTTCACCTCCTGCTCCTGTTCGCCTCCCGCTCCTGTTCACCTCCCGCTCCTGTTCACCTCCTGCTCCTGTTCACCTCCTGCTCCTGTTCACCTCCTGCTCCTGTTCGCCTCCTGCTCCTGTTCGCCTCCTGCTCCTGCTCCTGTTCACCTCCCGCTCCTGTTCACCTCCTGCTCCTGTTCACCTCCTGCTCCTGTTTCGCCTCCCGCTCCTGCTCCTGTTCACCTCCCCGCTCCTGTTCACCTCCTGCTCCTGTTCACCTCCTGCTCCTGTTCACCTCCTGCTCCTGTTCGCCTCCCGCTCCTGTTCACCTCCCGCTCCTGTTCACCTCCTGCTCCTGTTCACCTCCTGCTCCTGTTCACCTCCTGCTCCTGTTCGCCTCCTGCTCCTGCTCCTGTTCACCTCCCGCTCCTGTTCACCTCCTGCTCCTGTTCACCTCCTGCTCCTGTTCGCCTCCCGCTCCTGCTCCTGTTCACCTCCCGCTCCTGTTCACCTCCTGCTCCTGTTCACCTCCTGCTCCTGTTCACCTCCCGCTCCTGTTCACCTCCTGCTCCTGTTCACCTCCTGCTCCTGTTCACCTCCCGCTCCTGCTCCTGTTCACCTCCTGCTCCTGTTCACCTCCTGCTCCTGTTCACCTCCTGCTCCTGTTCACCTCCTGCTCCTGCTCCTGTTCACCTCCTGCTCCTGTTCACCTCCTGCTCCTGTTCACCTCCTGCTCCTGTTCACCTCCTGCTCCTGCTCCTGTTCACCTCCTGCTCCTGTTCACCTCCCGCTCCTGTTCACCTCCTGCTCCTGTTCCCCTCCTGCTCCTGTTCACCTCCTGCTCCTGTTCACCTCCTGCTCCTGCTCCTGTTCACCTCCTGCTCCTGTTCACCTCCCGCTCCTGTTCACCTCCCGCTCCTGTTCACCTCCTGCTCCTGTTCCCCTCCTGCTCCTGTTCACCTCCTGCTCCTGTTCACCTCCCGCTCCTGTTCACCTCCTGCTCCTGTTCCCCTCCTGCTCCTGTTCACCTCCTGCTCCTGTTCACCTCCTGCTCCTGTTCACCTGCTCAGCTTGTTTATGCTTTTAACAGCACTAATCCATCTGCAGACCCGGCGAGCGACAGCCGGACCGTGTTTCAGTACCGAGGTTCAGAACCAGGAACATTTATGGTGAGAATATAGAGAGAAGACGTCTCCTCGTCAAGTCAGCTCACACAAACTGTTAGCATTAAAATCAATATCAGGACAATTCATTTAATATTGTCCTTATTATTTCTATATATTTTCTATATATTATACTATTATATTTATTACTAGTTTATCTGATGTCTATTCTCCAGTCAGAGGTCGATATTCTGTAGTTCTATATTACACAGACGTCCACATCAGGAGGTCGAGGAGACGATGGAGACAAGGTGGACGAACAGACAACCACAGTTTCAGTCACAACACACCTGCTGACATCACAGGAAGTGAACCACCTGCGTCTGTCACCATGACGACCAAACAGGATGTTTCTAACTCTGAGTCTGTCGTGTCTCTACTTTCCTGCTGAACTACGCAGAGGTTGCACAATTTAATCTGGAACATGGACTACGCTAGGGCTGAACGATGTATCGTTATCGTATCTATATCTAGATATGAACATTCAAGATATCCATATCGAAAAAGCAACGATATAAACGATATATATATTATATATATATATATATATAAGCCAACCAATGACAAACATATGAGGGCGGGAGTGAGGGAGACGGAGACTGCGGGGCCGTCCACACGGGCGAAAACGATCTTTTTTTTCTCCGTCTTCCTCGGCATCGTTTCAAGAATATTTGCATCCACACGGATCCACTGAAAACGACAGAAAACGCTGTAGTTCATATTCCAGCCTCTAGGTGGCGCTTGACATTCACCAAAAACGGAGAAGAAGACACGGAGCATGCGCATTAAGCTTGCGCGCTGTAAACAGACAGTAGACGGAGAAACCGAACACAGCAAGAAGAAGATGAAAATGGCGAGTGCAAGGAAACCAGAATCGTTCGTGTGGACCGATAATGAGGTTGAACTGCTGCTGCGACTCACACTCAACTACAAGGAGAGGAAGTTACAAGAAACACCAACACGAGCATGTAGTCCGCCATTGTTGCTGTTGTTGTTATGGGACGTCGCGGGGTGGGGCGATGGCGTCATCGTTTTGGAAAGTATGCAGATTCGCCGTCCACATGAAAACGGGAGGGCTGCGTTTTTTTTATTTCTCCACCCTGAGACCCGTTTTCAAAAATGTGCGTTTTCAGGATCTGTGTGGACAAAACGAACCCTCTTAGCGACTTTATTTCTAAAAAGCGACTAGCAACAAATTTAGCGAGTTATTCAGATCATCAGGGGAAAGCTGAGAAATATATGATATTGTAATTCTCCTGCTGCTCAGAGTCATCACAGTCTGCGGCTCCTCTGCAGCAGCGCCGGCTCTCTGTCCTCTCACCTGGCAGCAGGCGGCAGGTGTGTATGTGTGTGTGTGTGTGTGTGTGTGTGTGTGTGTGTGTGGTGTGTGTGTGTGTGTGTATGTGTGTGTATGTGGGGGGGCTGGCTGGGGCAGCAGGAGCGGACGCTGCGGCCGCTCACTCTGTGGATTTGAGACCGTATATCTGCCGTCTACTCTGTTTTGATCTGTTAATTCTCTGACTTCTTAGTCTTTCTAAATTCCACTGGTACTTTACAAGCGATAACCTGAAGCTGCTGAGTCTCGATCTTCACTCACACGCTTTCTCTACAGATTAGGATGTCATCGTTCATTTTGTAAAAATGCACATCGTTCGTTTGATCTTCTCCCTCCCTTTACTGTTGATACTTCAAATATATTAGTTTGTGATTATTTGGTAAAGATTTCTCTATCAACCATTTGTATATGGCTTAAAAATAATCTCTTTATTTTTCTGGAAAATGCTTGGTTTTCACCGAACCCGTAGTCATATCGTATCGTATCGATATCGAGATATCTGGCATGAATATCGAGATATGACATTTTGTCCATATCGTTCAGCCCTAGACTACACTACCCATAATACCTTTCAACATCCTAACAGGGCGTCTTACTCATGGACATGACGTAGAATTAAACTCTTCTTAGTAACAGAAAATATAAGTCAGGATCATACTTCACCAAACAGGAACTCTGCTCATCACAATCACTTCATCACTGCCAGTCAGAAATCATGACGTGGTGAACGTGTTGCTTTCCTTTAAGAAAACGTAAATCACAACAATTCTTCAAAATCGTGAACTGTAGTAATTTCTTCTATTGCCATAAGTCAAACACAGGTTTTAACTCATGAACAATGTGAAAATTCTCTTTTTCTTTTTCTTTAAATCACTTGAGAACAGAGTCACACAGTGTGCTGGGTGTTCGCTTCACTCTGAGCAGCCTGGATGCTTTTATCTGTTTGTCAGCCTCTTTCTGGGCTTGTTGACTCTGAGTGTCAGTGGTGTGTGTGTGTGTGTGTGTGTGTGTGTGTGTGTGTGTGTGTGTGTGTGTGTGTGCCACATGTCCAGTGTGTGGGAGCGTTACCCAGCATGCAGTGCGGCGGCCTCAGTGTGGGTAATAGCAGCGTGCAGGTTTAATCTGTGCGTCTGCAGCAGGAGATTAAAAGCTTCTTCACATTAGTAACGTCTCCACAGAACGATTATCTTCTCTGAATAATTTATTCTTCAGCCGCTCTAATTTTCTTATCGCTCCCTTTTTGCCTCTTTTACTGGGCAGCAGACAGTAAATGGCTGTTAGTCTCCAGAAACCTATGGATCGCTGTTTCCATCAATCAATTAAAAAACACTTACCTCACACTCAACATGATTTATATCTTGTTAATAGAATTGTCTCACTATATCCGATATTATTATAGCCTTAATTCCATTAGCTGTTTGCTTAATGCTTTCTCTCCGGCTGACCTCCAGCAGCAGCAGATAGACCAGGATTAGTCCAGGACACACAGCCTCTTTCTGGGAATGTTGGAGGTCAGGGCAGCCGGAGGACTCTGGACGCCGGCTCCTGATTGGCTATTGTCGTCCCGCAGACCTCTTCCCTCCATTATGACCCGTTTACTGCTGAGGAGGCCAGTGAAGCGATGGAGGGCGGCGGCGGCGGCGGCGGCAGCGGGCGACCGCCGGGACACGTGACGTCTCGCTGAGAGTCGTCTCCGTGAGGTTTCATTACACTGAAAACTACGAGGAGACGTTTTAATGTTTCAGAACCAGCAGAATCCTGGCTCGGTACCAGACGACCACACAGACCCAGACAGAACGTCGACCAGCACGTGTTCCTGTACCAGAACAAACATGGCCGCCAACCAGCTGAAACGGCTAAGGGGACGTCCAGACGGGCGAAAATTGTCTTTTTTCCTCCGTCTTCCTCGGCATCGTTTCAAGAATATTTGCGTCCACACGGATCCACTGAAAACGACTCGACGCGCTGTAGTTCATATTCCAGCCTATAGGTGGCGCTTAACATTCACCAAAAACGGAGAAGAAGACACGGAGCATGCGCATTAAGCTTGTGCGCTTTAAATAGACAGTAGACGGAGAAACCAAACACAACAAGAAGAAGATGAAAATGTCGAGTGCAAGGAAACCAGAATCGTCTGTGTGGACCGATAATGAGGTCGAACTGCTGCTGCGACTCACACTCAACTACAAGGAGAGGAAGTTACAAGAAACACCAACACGAGCATGTAGGCCGCCATTGTTGCTGTTGTTGTTGTTGTTATGAGGCGTCGCGGGGTTCAGAGGGCGAGGGGTGGGGCGATGGCATCATCGTTTTGGAAAGTATGCAGATTCACAGTCCACACGAGAACGGGAGGCTGCATTTTCGGATTTCTCCATCCTGAGACCCGTTTTCCAAAAAGTGCGTTTTCAGGATCCGTGTGGACGATCGGACAAAACGATGCAACACATGTGCGTTTTCGTAAAAAAGCGTTGTCGTCTGGACGGGGCCTGAAACTGAAGGAGCGAAGCTGTGTGAGCTCCTTCAGCTGCAGGTGAGGTTCACAGGTACGTCTCCCTCGGCAACGCACAGGTGATGTCATCGACCGCAGAGGTCAGTCGCAGATATCAACGTGTTTTTAATGATGTTTAAAAGACTTCAGACTGGAGCAGACGTGGTCCAACAGGCCCGGACTGGAGCAGACGTGGTCCAACAGGCCCGGACTGGAGCAGACGTGGTCCAACAGGAACAGAACAGAAGATGTTCTGACTGTGTTCTGTTCCCACAAACTCATTTAGAGTCATAAAGTTTCACTCTGAATAATAATAATGTTAAAAGAAGAAGCTCGATGGAAACAACCTGATCATGTTTTGTTCTGGCTCGTCTGTCGTGTCCGGACCGTCCATCACACGGTTCAGGTTCTGTTCATCACGTGAACCCGTTTAATGTTTTATTCATGATATTTCCTGCCAGTGATTTACAGTCAACAGGACAAACAATCATTTCAAACTCGTCCTGACAAACACGTTTGTTTATAGACTCGCCGTCACGCCGCCGACTGATGCTAAGCTAATAATGTAGTCGTGTCCTTCAGAACCATGTTAGTTACATCTTAAATATTCATCACACGTGACCTCATGAACCCATTACTGTGTTCTGTGTCCAATACCCAGGAGGACACACACACACACACACACACACACTCACACACACACACACGCGGGGGAAGTTAAAAACCAGCAGAAAGTGTCATCAGATAATCAATCACGGCCCGGCTGTGATGGGCCCGGCTGTGATCGGGCTCATCTATTACTGAAGCATGTTGCATATTATTTCAATACATTAGCAGAACCGGACCAGATGAATCCGGCTGTGAGAGATAATGAGGATCATATCTGCCAACCTTTGATACCAAACTTCCTCCAGGTCCATTTTAAACTAGAGGGTCTCCGCTGCTCAAGGTCACTGGAGGAAGCACCAGCACCGCTCTGATTGGACCAGGACCAGACCCGTCCTGTGGATTATTGCAGAAAATAATCTGTGACACGTTTTGTTAACAACCATCTTTTACATCACAGAACCGAACGTGAAGCTTCAACCACAGGTTTGATTTGATCTTTTATAATCTCAGTGAAGAGACGGACCTCAGAACCTCGGGTCAACCACAGATTGGACTCCAGGCGTCTAATAAACATTTGCAGGTTGTTTTCTGGGTCTGAGGATTCACTTCTCATCTTTAATCTTTCTGTGTTTCATGCACAGACTTCATGAGAACCAGAACTTCGATAGAACCAGAACTTTATAAATACTGTTGTAAATAGTTCAATGTGTTTCTGTCTGTGGTTGAAAGGCTCCAGAACTTCAGCTCTCTGTCCCGGTCTCATGGTTCAGAACCTCTATGAGGCGACCTCACACTCTCTCTCACCTCCAGCAGAATCAGCTCACCTGTTGTTCAGGTGTGACACTGACCCACACAGCTCGGCTCGTTCCCCTCACAGCCAATCAGAGCGTGAGGACGGCCTCTCCTCAAGGCTGAAGACCGGTGGAGAATGTTCTGATCCCTTCAACTGAACAGAACCGACTGTCGGACTCAGACTCTGAGGACGGTTTGTTAGATCTGAGATTCACAATCAAATCTGTATGTGGTTTGGATCTGGTTCTGGTTTCTTCCTGCCGGTACCACCGCATCTCTGTAGACTGAATATTAACCTGGAGTCTGCATCCATGCTAACAGCTAGATGCTAACAGCTAGATGCTAACAGCGGCATGCTAACAGCGACATGCTAACAGCTAGATGCTAACAGCATCATGCGATCAGCTAGATGCTAACAGCGGCATGCTAACAGCGGCATGCTAACAGCAACATGCTAACAGCTAGATGCTAACAGCGGCATGCGATCAGCTAGATGCTAACAGCTAGATGCTAACAGCGAGATGCTAACAGTGAGATGCTAACAGCAGCATGCTATCAGCTAGATGCTAACAGCTGGATGCTAACAGCTAGATGCTAACAGCGACATGCTATCAGTAGAACACAGACTCAGTGCAGTAAAGCGTCTCGTCCTAACGAGCCTCTTTAAGTCTCTAACAGAACAAACACAGAGACATTGATCCTGACAGGAAGTAATTTATTGATCCTTACATGAGGTAATTTATTGATCCTTACATGAAGTAATGTATTGATCCTTACATGAAGTAATTTATTGATCCTGACGTGAAGTAATTTATTGATCCTGACATGAAGTAATGTATTGATCCTTACATGAAGTAATTTATTGATCCTGACATGAAGTAATTTATTGATCCTGACATGAAGTAATTTATTGATCCTGACATGAAGTAATTTATTGATCTTTACATGAAGTAATTTATTGATCCTGACATGAAGTAATTTATTGATCCTGATATGAAGTAATTTATTGATCCTGATATGAAGTAATTTATTGATCCTGATATGAAGTTTCAAGCCATTTGATAAACCTGGTCTGAGCTTCGGCTGCTGTCTGGTTACCCTCCACCCACACACCCACCTCCATCTTGTGACTGTTGCATTATGGGACATTCAGACCACACAGGAGGAGAAGCAGTGAGTGGCTTCTGTACGACGTGTGTTTGTGGCTCAAACCAGAAGACTTCGACCTTTTTATCAAAAGATTTATATGTTTTATCATATTAAAACTAAATTCTGAACAGAACCGAGGCCTTAAATTGGATCAGCTGGTGTTGTCAGCGTGATGGATCTTTATATTTAATATTTAATTCCTCTCCTGTTTTTATTTTGTACATCCAGACGAGCTGCTGCAACAGTTCAGTGACATGATGCCAGTTTAAAATAATGATAATTGTGACATCATCAGGTGTGTGTGTGTGTGTGTGCGTGTGTGTGTGTGTGTGTGTGTGTGCGTGTGTGTGTGTGTGTGTGTGTGCAGTTATCACATCAGGTCTACGTGACGTTCAGACAGAGCCTCACATAATTCAGCCTAATTGAATGAGGGCCCTCGGGCGGGTCTCACCAGGATATGGAGCATTAATTGACATTTGCTGAAGCCAAACAAAGGACAGTGGAGCCGTAACGCTCGTTCAAACGTATTAATCCCGGGAATAAATCGTCCTCTTCAATCTGTTATTGATTTGAAAACGAGTTAAACAGGAAATCAATCCAGAAAATATAAAAAGGAACTCGCAGCAGCGCTCCTCCAGATTTATGTGAATTTATTTAAAGCGGTAGCATTTCATTAGGAGAGCTGC
>NC_044198.1:29632767-29660267 GCF_900880675.1 Sparus aurata | reverse complement strand
ACGTCACATTAAATACGTCACATTAAATACGTCACGTTAAATACGTGACGTTAAATATGACGTTAAATACGTCACGTTAAATATGACGTTAAATACGTCACGTTAAATATGACGTTAAATACGTCACATTAAATACGTCAGGTTAAATACCTCACGTTAAAAACGTCACGTTAAATACGTCACCTTAAATATGACATTAAATACGTCACGTTAAATACGTCACGTTAAATACTTCACGTTAAATACGTTCACATTAAATACGTCACGTTAAATACGATACATTAAATGTCACATTAAATACGTCACATTAAATGTCACATTAAATACTCCACGTTAAATACGACACGTTAAATTCGTCACATTAAATACGACACGTTAAATACGTCACGTTAAATACGACACATTAAATACAACATGTTAAATACAACACATTAAATATGAGGTTAAATACGTCCTATTAAATACAACACGTTAAATTCATCACATTAAATACGACACATTAAATACGTCACGTTAAATACGTCACGTTAAATATGACATTAAATACGTTCACATTAAATACGTCACGTTAAATACGTCACGTTAAATACGTCACGTTAAATATGACATTAAATACGTTCACATTAAATACGTCACGTTAAATACGTCACGTTAAATATGACATTAAATACGTCACGTTAAATACGTCACGTTAAATACGTCACGTTAAATATGACATTAAATACGTTCACATTAAATACGTCACGTTAAATACGTCACGTTAAATATGACATTAAATACGTTCACATTAAATACGTCACGTTAAATACGTCACGTTAAATATGACATTAAATACGTTCACATTAAATACGTCACGTTAAATACGTCACGTTAAATACGTCACGTTAAATATGACATTAAATACGTCACGTTAAATACGTCACGTTAAATACGTCACGTTAAATACGTCACGTTAAATACTTCACGTTAAATATGACATTAAATACGTCACATTAAATACGTCACGTTAAATACGTCACGTTAAATACGTCACGTTAAATACGATACATTAAATGTCACATTAAATACGTCACATTAAATGTCACATTAAATACTCCACGTTAAATACGACACGTTAAATTCGTCACATTAAATACGACACGTTAAATACGTCACGTTAAATACGTCACGTTCAAAACGTCACGTTCAAAACGTCACGTTAAATACGTCACGTTAAATACTTCACGTTAAATACGTCACATTAAATACGTCACGTTAAATACGATACATTAAATGTCACGTTAAATTCGTCACATTAAATACGACACATTAAATACGTCACGTTAAATACGACACATTAAATACAACATGTTAAATACAACACATTAAATATGAGGTTAAATACGTTCACATTAAATACATCACGTTAAATACGTCACGTTAAATACGTCACGTTAAATATGACGTTAAATACGTTCACATTAAATACGTCACGTTAAATATGTCACGTTAAATACGTCACGTTAAATACTTCACGTTAAATATGACATTAAATACGTCACGTTAAATACTTCACGTTAAATATGACATTAAATACGTCACACTAAATGTCACATTAAATATTCCACGTTAAATATGACGTTAAATTCGTCACATTAAATACGACACATTAAATACGTCACGTTAAATACGTCACGTTAAATACGTCACGTTAAATACGTCACGTTAAATACGTTCACATTAAATACGTCACGTTAAATACGTCACGTTAAATACGTCACGTTAAATATGACGTTAAATACGTTCACATTAAATACATTTGAATAATAAAGTTCCTCGTGTTAATAACGAGCTGACGAGTGTCTGCATGACGGCTGTCGTTAAAGGAGCAGTGTGTAATTTGTAGAAGAAAGTCAAACTCAGAATTTTAATATTTACGATATTAATGATGTGAAGAAAATGAAACTCGGAATTAAACTTTCTCTGAAGGTGATTTTAATGTTCATGAATTATAAATAAACAATGTTTCACATGTTTGTGAAATTGAAATACTTGATGTGTAAATCAGCTGCTCTCCGTCACCATGACGACAGATGATACGATCCATAACCGGGAATCCCTGAAAAGATTTATGATGCATCTAACAAGCTTCTCCGTTAAACTGCGAAATATTGCTTTGATTACTCAGCATTACAGAAATTAATGTCTGTATTTAAATTAAAATAAAACCTTATCACTACGCCGCTTAAATAAGACAAACGATGACAGGACTTAAATAATGACTCTGTCTTTATGTTGGCCTTACATTAATATTACTTTTTATCTCCATCCAGGATATTAATAATGGAAAACTGTGGGAATTAATACTTTTGATCATTAAGAGTTCAGAGCTGTGTGAGTGGGAGAAGTAACGATCAGGTCGTCATTAATAACCATCATAAAACATAAACATAGTGGCTCTTCGCTGCCTCATTGCTGATGATTGATCATGAATATTAATAACACCAAATGGCAAATAAATGGCGCCATTTAAATCATGGTGGCCTCGTCCATATACGTCTTGTCAGGAGGAGCTGCGCCAAGAGAGGCGCCATCTTTCATCCAGCAGGCTGTCAGAGGCGTGATTCACCGAGGACGTGGAGGGACGAGGAGAGACAACCAGGAGGGA
The DNA here is from genome assembly GCF_900880675.1 of Sparus aurata. Lineage (NCBI taxonomy): Eukaryota > Metazoa > Chordata > Actinopteri > Spariformes > Sparidae > Sparus > Sparus aurata. The sequence continues at coordinate 29,657,620 of NC_044198.1, read as the reverse complement.
CGAGGAGGAGGAGGGACGTGGAGGGACGAGGAGAGACAACCAGGAGAGACGAGGAGGAGGAGGGACGAGGAGGGACGAGGAGAGACAACCAGGAGAGACGAGGAGGAGGAGGGACGAGGAGAGACGAGGAGGAGGAGGGACGAGGAGGGACGTGGAGGGACGAGGAGAGACACCCAGGAGAGAAGAGGAGGAGGAGGGACGAGGACGAGGAAGGGTGACGTGTCCTGCAGACGAGCTAATCAATACGTTCATACGCTCGTCATCATGAGCTACGTCAGCGGCTTCTTGTTCACCTGCCTCCACCTGTTGTTCAGGTATATAATATAGTTTTAATATCGTCAGAATAAAGTTGTGTGAAAATACTCGCAGGTTAATTTTACAGGAATAAAGTCGTAATTTTACAGTAAAACAACATTAAATTACAACCTAATTCTCACATTTCATCACATGTTCTCGTAAAATCACAACTTTATTTTATCTTACTTTATTTAAACTTCTTTCTTGAAAAACTGACATTTTTTATAAAACCCGAGCAGCACCAGCAGGAGTACTGTGGGTCTTCCTGTCGTGAAGACAATTCTCCGTCCCACGTCATGATGTGTTTGATGACCTCACAGCGTTCGGACAGAGCTGGGCGAGCGGCTCGACATGCATCTGTCATCTGTCGTCAGAAAACACATTCAGCTAGCAACTGTTAGCAGTTAGCATTTAGCCTCACAGAGCTGCTGTCATCATTAATGCCTGTTTTCCTTCACTTCCTCCTTCAGGAGAAACAGAAGCAGCTTGACCTTGCTGTCGACCTTGGATCCACCGCGGCCGGTCACTTTCTGGGCTGATATGCAGGAATGAATTCTTCCCTTCAGTCTGCGCCTCCTCTAACTGAACCCTCGCCGCTGCTCTCCAGACCTCTGAATGATAAACGAAGCTAAACAGTAAAGTCCTCGGGGACATCAGCTCTCTAATCGAGCACATTGCTGCTGCGGCGTGTTCTGTAGTAAAGCTGCGAGCGGAGCTGCAGCTGCACACAGATTTATTTGAAACGAGCAGCCGGGGCGGTGCCACGGCGCCGCCATGACCCCATACATCACGCCTCGTGTGAGCACATATTAAGTGCTTTTCTCATCCCACCGCCCATTAAAAGTAAATAATCCGCAGAGAATGAGGCATTTGTTACGGCGCCGTCCTATTCTTCAAACGTGACAGGTATCTGTTTGTACAAAGCTGGGAAGGTGTGCGAGGAGGAAGAGGAGGCCGGGTGGAATGATGATGTGAGAGGCTGTTAGATCCTCGTATAACAGGAAGTGAAGATTTACAGGCGAGCGGCGGCGATGCGCCTCCTGTTGGAACACGGCGGCGGCAGGAGGAACACCTTCAGCCCGCCTGTGAGCAGAACCAGAGAGAAAAGGTAAAACGCTCAGTTCATTAAGACGTTAACGAGCGAGAGCTGAGAGAGAAACAAGAAACCAATTAGTGATTAAGTCCCAGCATCACATGAGAATAAATTAAAACCTCGCAGCTGCAATACTTCCATGTTTTTGCATATTTATGATGCAGGATTCATTTTCCATACGCTGCGTATAAATCATGCAAATTTATGAAGTGAAGGTGGTTTTATTACAGCGTATTATGTCATGTTCAATGTCTGAGGTGTCGCACGAGGGAAGTAAAGGCCGCGCCGCTCCCGTTATTTATGACCACTTCCTGTCAGCCTATACGGGCCTGAGTGTGTGTGTGTGTGTGTGTGTGTGTGTGTGTGATGTCACTGCTGGACGTGTCTTTATGTTGTAACGTGACGTCTGTTTCGGGTCAGAACACATCATCATCACAGGACCAACAAGCTGCTGAGCTGTAATGATATGTTGTTGGTTCTGACTGACAGATACTGAACGTTAGCAAACATTAAAGGAGCAGTCTGTAGTTTAGTGCAAAAAATTCTATCTGAGAGTTTTAATATTCACAATATTAACGAGGTAATAACACAAACTGTGTCCATCAGTGAATAAACCAGCTGCTCTCAGAGGGACAGAAGGTCCAGAACCCCGTGTGGAGGCAGAGAGGTGGCAGGGTCCGCCACATGTAAACACTCTTTAAGGTCAGTTTGTTTAGTGAATTGTAATGAGTTATAAAGCATTTCTATCTGTATCTTTATGTCTGTTATATAAAGCTCATCAGTGCTGGAGTGGACCGGACCGGCTCTGACCCGCGGCGCTGCAGGTTTCCTCTGATTCTTTCAATCACTGAGATGATTCTGAGGATAAATAATGGATGTGTCCGCTGAGAGCAGCTCTCGTGTTAAATGATGTGAGCCGGATGAAAAGCACACAAAGAGCAGGAGGAGGAGCTGTCCAGGGTTAAATGAAACCCTCGGCCCGTTCGGGTCCCCTCGGTCGGCACCGGGAACTTGGAAACATGAAACGGTTCTTCAGAAGCTTCACCGTAAACTGGCGGGCTGCAGAGCGCCGCCCTCTGACCCGCCGCCGCGCCCCCAACATGATTGCTTTTGTTCTGTGGAGAATATTTAAATGGGGCTTTATAAAAGCGGGTCGTAACACGGCGATTCTTCCAAACTGGTACAGATGCTGCGTGTGTGCAGGGTCACAGCTCGGCGGTTAACAAAGCCCGGCAGCGCCACAATGATCCACACTGCACATTCACTGCAATTTAGCTTGAGTAATAGATGAGGGTCACGCTGGGTCACTTTCAATTTCCACTTCCAGGAGGGAAAAATGAAAACAACTCATTTGCACAAATCTGAATAATTCAGTCAGTCAAAAACGGGAGAGATGAAAATATGTGTTGAAGAAAGCGGAGCGACGCGGCAGCATCTCGTGTGTTAATGACGGCCGGCCTCTTAGTCCTCCTGCATAAAGGCTAATGATGAGTCTGACGGAGGATATGAATCCAGATGTAAGAAGAAAGCGTCTCTTTCTCTCGGCAGCCTCGCTCGGGAGGCTCCGCTGCCTCTGGTGAGCTTTTAAACTTATCATAAATGTATTAAGATTGCAGCGGGCCATGAAACAGCTGTAGACAATTAATCTTCTGCAAATCTTATCCGAGGAATTGGTTTCTGCAAAGTAACATCTGCTGCGAGAGGCGATTATTCATGGGCAACGCACAGCCGCCGCGCTTTTATGCATAGGGCACAATCATTGCCAATGAAGTAAAAATTTATAGTTTTCCCTGTTCAGTAAAAATAACATTCAGCAGCATTAAAACATCATCCATCAACATTGTCCTGGGGCCCGGGGCCATCGCAGCCACGCAAATTAAAAAGTATTCATTTCGCAGGAAGTTGCAGAGCGTGCTGCTCCGCTGAGCCGAGCTTTTATTTCTTTATTTATTTCCTGCTGCTCAGGATGAGATTGGAGACGCGGGGTTGTCGGCGCTGCTCTCGCTGCTCTCGCTGCTCTCGCTGCTCTCGCTGCTCTCGCTCTGGTTGGAGGAAGAGGAGAGATGAACCTCGTCCCCCCGAGACGCCCATCACAAGGTGCAGGTCATGATGGATGACGTTCAGCATGGACTTGCCAAAGATGAACTTGGAATCAAATCAAGATGTGTAATTTTCTTTGAAAGTTGTTTCTGTGAGAAGATGTGAGTCGGCTCAGAGCAGCTCAGACTGAATACTGACACGCGACACAGCAGGAGCCCGAAACACTGAGCCCAGAACAAACCGTCCCCCGAGGCCAGTAAAGTTCATCGGACTGTAAATCTGAGCTTCTAAATGAACCGGACCGGACACCAGAACATGACACCGTGATGAAGCATCGCTGTGCGTCACGCCGCCACCTGCTGGTGTTTAGCTTGTAGCGCCTGATGGCTACCACGTGAAGGGTGTTAGCATGCTAGCATTAGCTGATCGTCAGGCCCGACCCGTCTCCACCCTGGCTGACACATGGAGCCCCACTCAGGTGGTTTGGAGACAGAACTGTTCAGAGATCAGATCTCATGTGTCCTCTGAGACGTCACCGTGTGTCTCTGACAGTCAGAACTCATTCTCTACACACAGGAGACCGCGAGCAGGACCGATCATCAGAACAGTTCTTATGTTATGTGAACCAGTGACAGGCGGCCAAAGTTCCAGCTGATCAAACTGGTTTTAAAGGCAGCGTGGCGCCGGTCCAGCTGACAGCCTCGGTTCTGAATGATGTCACCATCTGTGAGCTGGAGACAGCTGGAGGACGAAGAAGAGATTCTCTACAGATCTACTACAGTCCAAGTGATGTCACTGCGGCACTGCACCACCAGCTCCATCAGCACCATCAGCACCACCATCAGCACCATCAGCACCACCAGCACCACCATCAGCACCACCAGCAGCACCATCAGCACCACCAGCACCATCAGCACCACCAGCAGCACCATCAGCACCACCAGCAGCCACCACCACCAGCGCCATCAGCACCATCAGCACCATCAGCACCACCAGCACCATCACCACCAGCGCCATCAGCACCATCAGCACCATCAGCACCACCAGCAGCACCATCAGCACCATCAGCACCACCAGCAGCACCATCAGCACCATCAGCAGCACCATCAGCACCACCAGCACCATCACCACCAGCACCATCAGAGCCATCAGAGCCATCAGCACCATCAGCACCATCAGAGCCATCAGCACCATCAGCACCACCAGCACCACCACCAGCGCCATCAGCACCATCAGCACCACCAGCACCAACGACTATCGATCAACGAGAACATCAACTAACCTTCTGACTCACTGATATCACACATATTTCTGATCCAACATCTGGACGACCCGGCCTGTCAGTTTCTCAGTTGAGATGATGGTAACATGTGATTGTGAACAACCTTCAGTACCAACCATGTGACTCTAGTCAGTCAGACGGATAAATAACGCTCCACAGTTCAGGTTCAGGTGAGGGGAAACCAGCGTTCCTCCAGATGTGTAAAGAACCTGTGACAGGACACGACCACAGTCTGCGTGTTAGCAGTTCAACGTGTCCACTGGACATTAAAGGAGACTCGGAACATCTCCAGCTGTGGTCGTGGAAACCAAAACCTGCTGTTTTCAAGGCGATCTCTGGGCGGTCCAAACGGATCTGTGGCGACCAGAACTGGATATTTAAACCAAAGCAAGATGTTTCCCTCACGCTCAGTCCGACGTCTCTCCTGCGTCCTGCGAGCTTCACCTGAGAGGTTCAAACCTGAGCAGCATATAATCACAGAGTTGTGACAGGAGAGAAACTGAACCTGAACATTTCTTTAAGCTTGAATTGTTCTCTTTACATTTTGTTAGCGTTATTCTGACGACAGGTTGGTGTTTCACATCATCTGAACTGCTGCTGGAGCCAGTGAGGAGGTCGAGGTGTGTTCCTGAAAAACATGTATATGCAGATTTAATAATGTTGATCAGACCCAACATGATTCACAGAAACACAGCTGGAGTGAGATCAGTCTGTTGGTTACCTGAAGTCACCCTGAGAGGTTTTTGCCTCAGATGATAATCAGTGATAACCTGATGAAGTACATATTGACGGGTGTTTTCCCGCCCGGCAGCAGCAGCAGCAGCTCCACAGTGGCTCTGTGTTTAAAGCTCAACATGTATTGTTCGACGTGACACGCTCAATTTATCATTAGTTGTGAGGGAAGAACGGATGAGTACACTTTCAATTTAGTTCCGCTGCTTTCTCCATTCATCACGCCTCGCTCATCATCCATCATTTCCCCGCGCAGATCCATACCCAAACACACTCTCATAAGTTTAACGCAATTAATCTTCATGCTAAGATAATTTCATATTAATGAAGCGAGACGTTTATTTGATTATTCATTTGATGAAGTTGCATCAGGATCTGTGAGCGTGACACTGAGAAGATCTCCACGTGTTTCTTTTGTTCGCAGCTTTATGTACATTTCCCCGCAGCTTTCTGTCTTCATACAACGAGCCCTGAGAAATTGGAAAAGTTGCAGCAATAGATAGGAGGTGACCTGGAAACAAAAGCAATCAGGGCTGGAGGAGGACGTGGTGCAGCAGCAGCAGCAGCCATCAGCCTGAGATTCAGCCGCTCTGTCAATAAAAGAAGAAATACCTTCTGAGGCACAGGGCCGAGGGCAAAGAGGAGTCTGCAATTTCACACCTTCATGTACCTCGCTGCAGGACATTTTTCATGTGACTCCACCTTCTCCCCGAGTGAAACACCGCGAGCTGTGGGACGGATGGAGGACGGCAGAAGAAATGATTCCTCTCATAACAAACAGAGGGTAGAGAGGTGAGAGGGGATTGGACGAGGAGGTCAGCGGCGCTCTCTGTGCGTCCAATCGCTGCACGACGACACAATTATTGTCTAAACTGAATAAAGTGGAAACAAAGTGGAATTCAAGCACAGATCAATCAGAACAACGTCAGACTCAATCAACAACATCTATTCTGCCCAGAGACAGCTGCTTCCATCACTGGATGCTCATGATGCTAATGATGCTAATGATGCTAATGATGCTAATAAAGCTAATGATGCTAATGATGCTAATGAAGCTAATGATGCTAATGAGCGCTCCAGGTCCAGGTCCAGATGTGACACCGGGTCCAGATGTGACTGCAGGTCCAGATGTGACACCGGGTCCAGATGTGACTGCAGGTCCAGATGTGACACCGGGTCCAGGTGTGACACCAGGTCCAGATGTGACTGCAGGTCCAGATGTGACACCGGGTCCAGGTGTGACTGCAGGTCCAGATGTGACTCCAGGTCCAGATGTGACTGCAGGTCCAGATGTGACTGCAGGTCCAGATGTGACTCCAGGTCCAGATGTGACTGCAGGTCCAGATGTGACACCGGGTCCAGATGTGACTGCAGGTCCAGATGTGACACCGGGTCCAGGTGTGACACCGGGTCCAGATGTGACTGCAGGTCCAGATGTGACTCCAGGTCCAGATGTGACTGCAGGTCCAGATGTGACTCCAGGTCCAGATGTGACTGCAGGTCCAGATGTGACACCGGGTCCAGGTGTGACTGCAGGTCCAGATGTGACTCCAGGTCCAGATGTGATTCCAGGTCCAGATGTGACTGCAGGTCCAGATGTGACACCGGGTCCAGATGTGACTGCAGGTCCAGATGTGACACCGGGTCCAGGTGTGACACCGGGTCCAGGTGTGACACCGGGTCCAGATGTGACTGCAGGTCCAGATGTGACTGCAGGTCCAGATGTGACTCCAGGTCCAGATGTGACTGCAGGTCCAGATGTGACTCCAGGTCCAGATGTGACTGCAGGTCCAGATGTGACTCCAGGTCCAGATGTGACTGCAGGTCCAGATGTGACTCCAGGTCCAGATGTGACTGCAGGTCCAGATGTGACACCGGGTCCAGGTGTGACTGCAGGTCCAGGTGTGACACCGGGTCCAGATGTGACACCGGGTCCAGGTGTGACTGCAGGTCCAGATGTGACTCCAGGTCCAGATGTGACTCCAGGTCCAGATGTGACTGCAGGTCCAGATGTGACTGCAGGTCCAGGTGTGACTGCAGGTCCAGGTGTGACACCGGGTCCAGGTGTGACACCGGGTCCAGGTGTGACTCCAGGTCCAGATGTGACTGCAGGTCCAGATGTGACTCCAGGTCCAGATGTGACTGCAGGTCCAGATGTGACTCCAGGTCCAGATGTGACTGCAGGTCCAGATGTGACACCGGGTCCAGGTGTGACTCCAGGTCCAGATGTGACTCCAGGTCCAGATGTGACTGCAGGTCCAGATGTGACTCCAGGTCCAGATGTGACTCCAGGTCCAGATGTGACTGCAGGTCCAGATGTGACTGCAGGTCCAGATGTGACACCGGGTCCAGGTGTGACTGCAGGTCCAGATGTGACTGCAGGTCCAGATGTGACTGCAGGTCCAGATGTGACACCGGGTCCAGATGTGACTGCAGGTCCAGATGTGACTGCAGGTCCAGATGTGACACCGGGTCCAGGTGTGACTGCAGGTCCAGATGTGACTGCAGGTCCAGATGTGACTGCAGGTCCAGATGTGACTCCAGGTCCAGATGTGACTGCAGGTCCAGATGTGACACCGGGTCCAGATGTGACTGCAGGTCCAGATGTGACACTGAGTCCAGATGTGACACTGAGTCCAGATGTGAGTCCAGGTCCAGATGTGACTGCAGGTCCAGATGTGACTGCAGGTCCAGATGTGACTCCAGGTCCAGGTGTGAGTCCAGGTCCAGATGTGACTGCAGGTCCAGATGTGACTCCAGGTCCAGATGTGACTCCAGGTCCAGGTGTGAGTCCAGGTCCGGTACATCACATCTGTCTCACTGGTTTGTTGGCAGCTGATCTGCGTCTGTGCTCAGGTGTTTGCTGTAGAACAGTGTCGGTTCTGTGTTCTGTGTTCTGTGTTCTTGCACACAGCACAACATCAACACACTGTGAAAATACAGTTTGTTGATGTAAAGTGACAGAACTGAGATCTTCTGTCATCATTGGACATTTACAACATCCTGCGTTAACCACAGCTTTAATCTTTAAATCAGTATTTACATGTGACTCACCGTCTTCACTGTTTTATCACTGCGACTCAGTAAATTACTGTAACTTCACAGCAAATACTGTCATTTTATATTTAAACTGTGTTTCTGACGTTTCCTGTAGATTTAAAGAAAACATGCAAACTGAGTAAAATAACCCTTTAATCACAAAGCTTGAATGTATTTAAATGTGTACAGTAACAACAGCTGTCAGTTAAATAGAGTTCTTAATAAACTGCTGCAGACTCACATGGCGTCTTCTCACCGCTGGAGACACAACGAGACGTTAAAATACAGGATTTCACTGTAAAATGATTTAGTGATTATTAGAAATGTATGTTAAACTACAGTTATATTACAGCAACGTACTGTTTCACCATTAACCACTGAGCCACCGTCTGAAGCTGAACCCGGAGTATTACTCCTAACTAACCACTTAATACTCTATTGTAATCTATTACAGCCAGTAACTGACAGTATACTGTAAAATACTGTCATTTACATTTAAACTGTGCACAAATCTGTCTGTACATTATAAATTGATTGAATCAGACAGTAGAATGTGAGTTACTGTAGTACATGTACTCAGTTACACTGCAGTGTAACTGAGTAGATGTACTCAGTTACACTGCAGTGCTGCTGAGGACTGTTTAAACATGGAGGCTGTTTGCTGAATGTGATGCTGCTGGTCTCTGAATGTGGACCGTGCGGTCGGTCCTCCCCCCGCCGGTATTGATCCGCGTGTCTCTGAGCTGTATCGGACCTCCTCAGCATCACATACATTACAGCAGCAGCACAGAACAGATGGCAGAACAATGTTTTTAAAGGCATTAGCCCGCAGCTAATGGCCGGGCTGAGAGAGAGCCTCAGTCATTTAGCCCAGTGAGTGGTCCGAGCCCGGTTCCCAGCACAGCGTCATTTAAAATGATGTCCTCTGTGGACTACATTCACTGGGATTCAATTTGGAAATGTATTCATATTTACTTAGTGTACCTGCATTGCATTTGTATAGATCAGTGGAGGGTAAGAGTAAAATTGAGCAAATCGAATCAGCGTATTGGGCCATACGGGCCGGTGGTACGGAGCGGGCCGGGGTCAGTCCAATGCCTTTTATGATGTCCCTCTGAAATCTATCTGAATCACATTAAATTGGATATAAAGATGTGCAGACACATACATCACAGTAAATGGTGTGGTGCAGCATCGCTCGCCAAGAATCCCACCTCAACAATCGGGTTATAGAATCGGCTTTAGATCCTATTAATAATTCACAATCTTGTTAGGAGAGAACAAACATTTCTGTTGGAGCAATTTGAGTTGTGGGATTGTTGCAGCTGCAGAGAGAGACGGGCTGCTGCGAGCGCTGAGCGGCTGTGTGTGGAACAATAACTCTGCTATTTCACAGTGTCTGCTTTCTTTATTAAAGCACCGTCACAGTAAACATGTCTCCACGCCGCCGCTCAGCTGTGCAGCTCCGGCTCCTCCGCCGCCTCCATCACGGCCCACGGGCGGAGCCGAGAGCTTCCATCATCGTCCCGACAGTCGGACCGCGTTCTGTTAATGAGCAGAGAATAAAGAGCTGGAGGCTGCAAACAGAAACGTCACATTAAACAGGAAAACATGAAGCACATTTAAATACAGTCACACTGTAAAAACAGATTTTATTAGCTGAGTTTTATTTCATGTTTATTGTTAATAGATAATAAATGTTTTTACAGCTTTAACCTGGAACAAAAACTGCTGAAGTATTCTCATGTTGATTTTTCCTGTTATTTTATATTAAACATATAAATCCTCAGTGAATGTTTGTGATTTATTCAAATTAATGTTTTAAAAAATTCAAAAAGTCTAGAAAAAAAAAGAAAATTATGTGAAATAATGTTTTTTTACTGTGCAGTGTTTTAGAGGAGCAATCAGTCAGAACATGTTCTGATCCTGAAACATGTTCTGATCCTGAAACATGTTCTGATTCTGAAACATGTTTTATTAACAATCATAGAATCAAACAGCACGTTTAAACACACTGTGAGACATTTCTGATTTAGCTTCAGGCAGCCGGCGTCAAAATAAAGAATTCAAGAAGTAAATCTCATAAAAACACATTTTCTGTCATATAAATCTAATCTAACATGAGATTTTACCAAACTGTTTGTAATTACACTGTTTATATTTGTACATATTATATATATGAGTCTATTTCTATGTTTTACATTCTTATTATATTGTTTATTTTTTCATTATTATTATTGTTTAATATTTCTGTCCTTCAGCTGCTGTGACGCACAAATGTTCATGTTTGCAGGACGAATAAAGAAATTCTGATTTTGATTCTGATTTAGTGTTTTAATGTTTAATTTAGTAAATCTTCACATATTAAAACTGATATAACAAAATAAATATAATATTGTCAAACTGGTCAAATACAAATAAATACATAACTGTATTAATTTGTTCATCGCCGCAGCAACATTCAAATACAGATAAAATCAAAAGACTAATATAGAAACAATAAAATAATAAAATAAAATAAGAGGAAGTCAAATAGGACAAAACAACACAACGATGCTTTATTGTGAAAGAGTCTGTTGTCTGTCACTTTAGCCCAGAACAGAAAGGACACTTATTAATATGCAGCACAATGCATGATGGGAAAAACAGGCTGTCTTTCACTCTGATCAGCTGTCAGTGACTCAACAGATCAATAATATTACTACACAATAAAACACAATCAATAGTTTACTGTTTTTAATCTGAGGAAACTGTCAAAGTGTTTTTATTCGTTACGAGACAGAAACGAAAATTCTGTCGTAATTCTATGGATCTTAAAAAAACAGGAAATGTCTGTAAAATAACGACAACAGTTTAAAATTATTATTATTATCATTATTATTATTATTTTTATTATTATTATTATTATTATTATTATTATTATATTTCACCGGACGACAGATTAACAGACATAAAACAACGACGTGTGAAAATGTCCAGCAGCAGATTCACAGTTCAGTTTGCAGCACGGAGCAGAGAAGACGTGAAACAGCACCGAACAGAACTCTACCTGCTATCAGTCCACAGAGTTCTGAACCCAACCAGAACTCTACCTGGTATCAGTCCACAGAGTTCTGAACCCAACCAGAACTCTACCTGCTATCAGTCCACAGAGTTCTGAACCCAAACACAGCTGAATATATAATAATGTCACCGACAGGAACTCCAGCTCGTCTTCACTCCGCTGCTCGCTCAGTTTCAGGGCGGAGGAGGATTTGTGGTGTTTCAGGGTTTTCAGTGACAGATTGTAGATTCAGTGGAGAGAAATCAAACGTTGATCTCACGATGAGGAAACAGTTTATTGTCCTGTAAGTGGTTCTGATGACATCACATCCTGTTTCTGTGTTCAGCAGCTGACGATGGTGTGAGCGGCTACAACACATCACTGCCACACATCAGGAGACGCCGGACCAGGTCCCACTGTCCCCCTGTACTCACAAGTTCTGACCCAAACAGAACCTGATCCAAACAGAACCTGTGTGTTCACAGGTTCGTCTCTGAGCTGTCAGCATCTGATTGTTTTATAAATGATAATGAAAGGCGTGACGGACTCACAGTCTGTCCTCCAGGAGACGTTCACAGACTGAGTCAACTACTTTACTCCAGTAAAAGTAATAGAGTACATTCTCTGAAATGTAATCAGACTACCAGAGTACAGATAATCCGTAATTCACCTTGAAAGCATCAAACTGAAGTAAAGAAGCTGTTGTGAAGCTGTGAGGAGGAGAAAGTTCAGATGATTGTGTCACAGAGATACTCGAGTACAGATACCTGAACCTGTACTCGGGTACAGATACCTGAACCTGTACTCGGGTACAGATACCTGAACCTGTACTCGGGTACAGATACCTGAACCTGTACTCGAGTACAGATACCTGAACCTGTACTCGGGTACAGATACCTGAACCTGTACTCGAGTACAGATACCTGAACGCGTACTCGAGAACAGATACCTGAACGCGTAATCGGGTACAGATACCTGAACCTGTACTCGGGTACAGATACCTGAACGTGTACTCGGGTACAGATACCTGAACCTGTACTCGGGTACAGATACCTGAACCTGTACTCGGGTACAGATACCTGAACGCGTACTCGGGTACAGATACCTGAACCTGTACTCGGGTACAGATACCTGAACCTGTACTCGAGTACAGATACCTGAACCTGTACTCGGGTACAGACACCTGAACGCGTACTCGGGTACAGATACCTGAACCTGTACTCGAGTACAGATACCTGAACCTGTACTCGGGTACAGACACCTGAACGCGTACTCGGGTACAGACACCTGAACCTGTACTCGGGTACAGATACCTGAACCTGTACTCGGGTACAGATACCTGAACCTGTACTCGGGTACAGACACCTGAACGCGTACTCGGGTACAGACACCTGAACCTGTACTCGGGTACAGATACCTGAACGCGTACTCGGGTACAGATACCTGAACCTGTACTCGAGTACAGATACCTGAACCTGTACTCGGGTACAGACACCTGAACGCGTACTCGAGTACAGATACCTCAACGCGTACTCGAGTACAGATACCTGAACATGTACTCGGGTACAGATACCTGAACGCGTACTCGAGTAAAGATACCTGAATGCGTACTCGGGTACAGATAACTGAACCTGTACTCGAGTACAGACACCTGAACGTGTACTCGAGTACAGATACCTGAACCTGTACTCGGGTACAGACACCTGAACGCGTACTCGAGTACAGATACCTGAACGCGTACTCGGGTACAGATACCTGAACCTGTACTCGGGTACAGACACCTGAACCTGTACTCGGGTACAGATACCTGAACCTGTACTCGGGTACAGATACCTGAACCTGTACTCGGGTACAGATACCTGAACGCGTACTCGAGTAAAGATACCTGAATGCATACTCGGGTACAGATACCTGAGCCTGTACTCGAGTACAGATACCTGAACGCGTACTCGGGTACAGATACCTGAACGTGTACTCGGGTACAGATACCTGAACGCATACTCGGGTACAGATACCTGAACCTGTACTCGGGTACAGACACCTGAACCTGTACTCGGGTACAGATACCTGAACCTGTACTCGGGTACAGATACCTGAACGCGTACTCGGGTACAGATACCTGAACCTGTACTCGGGTACAGATACCTGAACGCGTACTCGGGTACAGATACCTGAACCTGTACTCGGGTACAGATACCTGAACGCGTACTCGGGTACAGATACCTGAACCTGTACTCGGGTACAGATACCTGAACCTGTACTCGAGTACAGATACCTGAACGCGTACTCGGGTACAGACACCTGAACCTGTACTCGGGTACAGATACCTGAACGCGTACTCGGGTACAGACACCTGAACCTGTACTCGGGTACAGATACCTGAACGCGTACTTGGGTACAGATACCTGAACCTGTACTCGAGTACAGACACCTGTACTCGGGTACAGACACCTGAACCTGTACTCGGGTACAGACACCTGTACTCGGGTACAGACACCTGAACCTGTACTCGGGTACAGACACCTGAACGCGTACTCGGGTACAGGTTCCTGAACGCGTACTCGGGTACAGACACCTGAACGCGTACTCTGGTACAGACACCTGAACGTGTACTCGAGTACAGATACCTGAACGCGTACTCGGGTACAGGTTCCTGAACGCGTACTCGGGTACAGACACCTGAACGCGTACTCTGGTACAGACACCTGAACGCGTACTCTGGTACAGACACCTGAACGCGTACTCGGGTACAGATACCTGATTTAATAACGAGCATTTTGTTTAGTAAACTCAACAGAGATTTATGAATAAATACATTAAAACGAGCTGCAGCATGAAAGTGATCAGCAGGTGATGTAACGAGCGACAGGCGGCTCGCTGACGACTCTCCTGCTGCTGTTAAACACATCTGGACTGATCCGGGCCCTCTGAAGCAGAACCTGGACCTGTCACCTGGACCTGTCACCTGGACCCGTCTCAGAACTTCTGAACCTTCATGGTTTCATGTCTGAACTCTGCAGTAGAGAACAGCGCTCATATCACAGTATTGATTATGATGACATCACATCCTCCTTTACAATAACATCTATAGATTTATCTTTATGATGCACTGAAGGAGACGTTCTGATTGGCTGATGATTTCCCCGTTTGTTCCGGTCCGATCCGTTTGATTTGTCTTTTATTTGAGGAGGCAGAAGATATAAATGTCTGTAAATCAATAATGAAGAAGTTTCTGCCTCCTGTGATGAATCCTGCCGGACCCTCAGCCCGACCCTGCCGGGCCCGACCCCGCCGGTCCCGACCCCTGCCGGTCCCGACCCCTGCCGGTCCCGACCCCTACCGGGCCCGACCCTGCCGGTCCCGACCCCTGCCGGTCCCGACCCCTGCTGGTCCTGATCCCTACCGGGCCCGACCCTGCCGGTCCCGACCCCTGCTGGGCCCGACCCTGCCGGTCCCGACCCCTGCCGGTCCCGACCCCTGCCGGGCCCGACCCCGCCGGTCCCGACCCCTGCCGGTCCCGACCCGCAGGTTGATACCACTGAATAATGGTGGAAAATGAGAGAAATATGTGGAGTTAAAAATGAAAATTTATATTTCCATGTTTCTACATTTGTCCGTCTACTTTCCACTTCATTAGTTTGTATAAATATAGTTTATTATATTATATTTTATTTTTATGAAATGTGAAGTTTTACATTAAGTTTGCTGTTTTGAATAAAAACGACTGTATGTGTCTTTTTGGATTCATGTATTTAATGATGAATCTCGTGATTGTAGTTTTTCTCTTCAGACTGTTTGTCGTCTGAACACAGAAACTTAACGACCCTGAAGTCGTTTCAGTCTATATAAACTATAATGTGACGTCTGCTGATGAAAATGTTAGACAGTGAAAGTCACTGCAGGAGTAAAGAACACATATTTCTTCTCCTCCGACATCGTTTTCAGATTCGTCTGTATCTCTGATGTCACAACGCAACGTAAACAAAGTGAACAGAAATATGAATGAAGAAGATTTTTTTACAATCGTTAACATTTTGTTTCAGTCATCAGATCCACACAGCAGCTGGTTTAAAACACAGGGACATTTAAAACAACAACAGGAAGAGGAAGAGGAAGAGGAAGAGGAAGAGGAGGACTGCTGTGCTGTCCTGCGCTGCCTCCTGCTGGTGGACACACACTCCTACACACACACCACTTTAAAAAAAGATCAAAATATAGAGTTGATTTCGTTTTGAACCGTAAAATAAGACTTTGAGAGTTTAAAAGAGTCGATCAGAGTTCATCCAGTCCACATGTGGCTGGGTATCGATTGTCCAGTACCACCAGTGGGACCGGTGTCACTGCTGCTCCGGGCCGGCGCTGCGCGGTGCCGCTGAGTTGAAGCCGTTCTGTCCCACGATGATGCTGCTGTACATCTTCTGCTGCTCCTCTTTATACCAGTCCTTCACTTTTCCTCTCTTCAGTCCTCCGTCCCTGAAACACACAGATATTCTGTTCAGACCAGAGCGATCCAATCACAGGTGACAGCTCAAAGTACAGGTGTGAACGAGAATCAGCAGAGGTCCGATCACTCAGACCATTCAGAGCTCCGTGTGTTTCACTGTCGTGTAAAAGACGTGTTTGTCTCTCCACCTGTCAATGTTAGCAGGACACACGCTGTCTGTTTCATCTGATCCACCACTGAACCAGTAACACAACATCACCAGACTCCATTAACAAATGTGGTGATTTAAAGAGTTGTTGAGTTAAAACAAACTCTATAACGTAGTGAAACTGTGTGTGTGACAGATTGTAACTCATTGTGTCCTTGTTGTAAATTCAGCATTAAATCTTTCAGCTGAAGTTGTTTGTCTCCTTGTAAAAAGTGTCAGTTTGTGGCAGCATGTCTGTACCAGCCTGTCTGCTTCTGTGTCTAAAGTGCTAAAGTCTTACCTGCCAACATTGATCAGCTGTTTGAACACACTGTTTACACTGATTTCACCATTCACACTCCATTTATGAAAGAAGAAACATGTTATTGATCTAAACATGTCACATGTTACAAAGACACTAAACAGGAACAATATAGGCTACTTCTTTGTCACCAGACTCCCTTAACAAATGTGTCAGTTTAGTGAGTTGTTGAGTTGGAGACTCTTTATGAACTCTGTGAAACTCTGTCTCTGACTCATTCTGCATTATTTGGACCTTCTTGTTCATTCAGGAAATGTTCTACATGAACTTCTTTCTGTCTTTGAGTAGAAACATGGAGTCTGTTTGTCTCAGTGATGGACAGGTTTGTTTCATACAGAGCAGGAAGTGACATCACATCAGGACACATGTCATATCAGGTGTGGACTGACGAGCTGAAAGCAGTCAACTTGTGATTGGATCCCTCAGAACAAAAGGTAAAACAGAACATGAACAGCTTCAAACTTTTACGTTAAGTAGTTATAATATCAACTTCTGAACTTCAAGTATCTGTGAAGTGAAAGTACCACAGAACCGCTCTGCTCACCATGCCAGGTCCAGCAGTCCTCCCTGATCAGCGATGGCAGATTTCACTCTGTTTGCAAACTGAGCTGCATCTTCACCGTCCTGCAACACACACACACACACACACACACACATGCACCCACACACGCACACACACACACACACACACACACACACACTATGTTAATACACATTCAGACATGCATTATCATCACATCATATATAGTCTCTACAGGATCTACAGGATCTACTGGATCTACTCGTCTTCAACCCCAGCAGTGATTCTCAGTGTGGCTGGGCCCCCTGGTGGGCTGAGACGGTACTGCAGGTGGGCATTTACAATAAATAAAGTTTTTATTGATAGATTTAGATTGAACAAGTGATCCAAGCTGATAAAACAAAAGGGCTGGATGATGTTTAGGTTCTGTGTTGCTGTGTCCTGACGGTGACATCATGTGGATGATGATTCATCGTCACTGCTCTTAGTGAATTGTCCATTTTTCGTTTAAGATAACTACTTGATGTTCCTCTCATGTGTCGATCAGCGCTGTGGTTACGTTTCCTTGTCTCTGAAGATTTCAAACGTGTGATTCTGAAGTCTGTGAGCGTTTTGTCTCTGCAGGCAGAACAGCTGGACCAGATGTTTGTCACAGTGAAGCTCTCAGGTCACTGCAGTCCAGCTGCTGCTTCACTTGTTGGGCCACAAGTCAGAACAGAAACAGTTTAAACCACTGTTTGGTTTTGATGTCTCCAGTCAGCTGATCATATTCTCTCTGTTCTAGTTAATAATTCTGTGTAACAGAAAAAGAGGGGAAACTATAAACATGTGGAGGGAACAGAGTGTCACGCTGTACCTGTCTGGTCATTGGAGGGAGGTACCACACGTTGACCACGATGGCCCAGCTGGTCATCATCCGCAGCAGGTAGCTGACCATGTTGTATTTACTGCTGTTCCAGAACGCATCGCCGAAGCGCGGGTTGTACTGCGACACAGAGCAGACTGCAGGTCAGACGCAGCGACACACACACACTGCTGCCTCAGACTGTGCTGAGTGTTCAGCCTGACTCAGATCAGCTCATCATGCTGCTCAACACATAACAGTTAAATGTATAACAGTTAAATAAAATTGACTTTTCTGAACAAAGTTTATGGAAGAAAATAACTTCAGGCACGTAATCCTTCGACTGTGAGGTGACATCCACCAACACACAGTTTGTCTCCGACAACAAGTTAACCTCCAGGAACTACAGCCAGAATTAATCTACAAAGTCATGACTGAATATTAAAACTGATTCAAATAATCTAGATGTGGCAACAACAAGTGTGGCGGACCCTGCCACCTCTCGAACTTCAAGTTTGTTTATTCTCTTACGGAGAAAAGTTAAATTATTACCTTGTTAATATTGTAAATATCAAAATTCTCAGTTTGAAAACTACACAGAGAGCCTTTTATAAAAGTATGACAAAAGTTGGTCCCTTGTGAAAAGTTCCAGTTCACATGTTGAATTATAAGAGTTCATGTGAAAACAGTCAACTGCAAGAAAATGTGGAAAAAGGAACATTTGACATAAAACATTTTTGTGATGGTTTATAAAAGATAAAATGAATTTTTAATACATATCATGATATCCTTCAGTATGTGTGATTATACTTCGCTCCCTTAAGGTTTAAGGTGTAACTGTGAACTTTTACACGACATCATCTGCTGGACTCACTTTGATTGTGACCGGGTAAATCGTCCCTCCGATCTCAAAGCTTCCCTTCTTGAACATCATGACAGACGTGTTGTTGATGCAGGTTCCTGTTACACACGGACACACAGGCTGGAGTCATCCACCCATAAAACCATCACCACCATCATCACCACCACCACCATCATCATCACATGACTCTGACCTTCAGGAAATATCAGGATGGGAAGTTTGGTCTTGGCTGCAACGTGAGCTCTGAGCCTGCAGACAGAGAGCAGACTGTGGTTAGTCATGAAGGGAAGTTCTCAGTATTCATCAGGATAAAAACCATCCAGCGCTCAGGCTGCTGTCAGAGCCGTGTTGTCTCCTGCTGAATATCCTCTTTTTATCATCAACAAGCTGCCATGGAGGAAAGTGAGCCAGAAAGTCGGACTGCCTGGTAAGTTCTGGAAAAACATCTCAGCCCAGCTCTGATTGATCTGAACTCCATTCAGGGAACAAACATTTAAAAGTTGTCTGCTTGTCGTCTGACCTGACAAAGCTTTTATCTCAGTGAAGACTTAATAAAGGGTTAAATCTGCTCTGAGATCAGTTAGTGATGTGTTCTCTGCTGCAGACTGAGATCACAGCAGACGAGCTGATGGAGACATCTGATGTTACATCAAGTCTCAGCTGCTTCAGTTGTTCAGCAGAACGCTGCAACTCTGTTTTACTGTGAAACTCCAGAACTGTTCTGTGGACCTCGACACTTCACTGACTTTATATCTTCAGGAGGAGGAGAGGAGGACTTTATATCATCAGGAGGAGGAGAGGAGGACTTTATATCATCAGGAGGAGGAGAGGAGGACTTTATATCATCAGGAGGAGAGGAGGACTTTATATCCTCGGAGGAGAGGAGGACTTTATATCATCAGGAGGAGGAGAGGCGGACTTTATATCATCAGGAGGAGGAGAGGAGGACTTTATATCATCAGGAGGAGGAGAGGAGGACTTTATATCATCAGGAGGAGAGGAGACTTTATATCATCAGGAGGAGGAGAGGAGGACTTTATTATCATCAGGAGGAGGAGAGGAGGACTTTATATCATCAGGAGGAGGAGAGAGGATGTATATCCTCAGGAGAGAGGAACTTTATATCCTCAGGAGGAGAGAGGAGGACTTTATATCATCAGGAAGGAGGAGAGGAGGACTTTATATCATCAGGAGGAGGAGAGGAGGACTTTATATCAGGAGGAGAGGAGGACTTTATATCATCAGGAGGAGAGGAGGACTTTATATCATCAGGAGGAGGAGAGGAGGACTTTATATCCTCAGGAGGAGAGGAGGACTTTATATCATCAGGAGGAGGAGAGGAGGACTTTATATCCTCAGGAGGAGAGGAGGACTTTATATCATCAGGAGGAGGAGAGGAGGACTTTATATCATCAGGAGGAGGAGAGGAGGACTTTATATCATCAGGAGGAGGAGAGGAGGACTTTATATCATCAGGAGGAGAGGAGGACTTTATATCATCAGGAGGAGGAGGGAGGACTTTATATCATCAGGAGGAGAGGAGGACTTTATATCATCAGGAGGAGGAGAGGAGGACTTTATAATCATCAGGAGGAGGAGAGGAGGACTTTATATCATCAGGAGGAGGAGAGGAGGACTTTATATCATCAGGAGGAGGAGAGGAGGACTTTATATCATCAGGAGGAGAGGAGGACTTTATATCATCAGGAGGAGGAGAGGAGGACTTTATATCATCAGGAGGAGGAGAGGAGGACTTTATATCATCAGGAGGAGGAGAGGAGGACTTTATATCATCAGGAGGAGAGGAGGACTTTATATCATCAGGAGGAGAGGAGGACTTTATATCATCAGGAGGAGGAGAGGAGGACTTTATATCATCAGGAGGAGGAGAGGAGGACTTTATATCATCAGGAGGAGGAGAGGAGGACTTTATATCATCAGGAGGAGGAGAGGAGGACTTTATATCATCAGGAGGGAGGAGAGGACTTTATATCATCAGGAGGAGGAGAGGAGGACTTTATATCATCAGGAGGAGGAGAGGAGGACTTTATATCATCAGGAGGAGGAGAGGAGGACTTTATATCATCAGGAGGAGGAGAGGAGGACTTTATATCATCAGGAGGAGGAGAGGAGGACTTATATCATCAGGAGGAGGAGAGGAGGACTTTATATCATCAGGAGGAGAGGAGGACTTTATATCATCAGGAGGAGGAGAGGGACTTTATATCATCAGGAGGAGGAGAGGAGGACTTTATATCATCAGGAGGAGAGGAGGACTTTATATCATCAGGAGGAGGAGAGGAGGACTTTATATCATCAGGAGGAGAGGAGGACTTTATATCATCAGGGGAGAGGAGGACTTTATATCACCAGGAGGAGGAGAGGAGGACTTTATATCATCAGGAGGAGGAGAGGAGGACTTTATATCATCAGGAGGAGGAGAGGAGGACTTTATATCATCAGGAGGAGGAGAGGAGGACTTTATATCATCAGGAGGAGGAGAGGAGGACTTTATATCATCAGGAGGAGAGGAGGACTTTATATCATCAGGAGGAGGAGAGGAGGACTTTATATCATCAGGAGGAGAGGAGGACTTTATATCATCAGGAGGAGGAGAGGAGGACTTTATATCATCAGGAGGAGGAGAGGAGGACTTTATATCATCAGGAGGAGGAGAGGAGGACTTTATATCATCAGGAGGAGAGGAGGACTTTATATCATCAGGAGGAGGAGAGGAGGACTTTATATCATCAGGAGGAGAGGAGGACTTTATATCATCAGGAGGAGGAGAGGAGGACTTATATCATCAGGAGGAGAGGAGGACTATATATCATCAGGAGAGAGGAGAGGGGACTTTATATCATCAGGAGGAGAGGGAGGACTTTATATCATCAGGAGGAGGAGAGGAGGACTTTATATCATCAGGAGGAGGAGGAGGACTTTATATCATCAGGAGGAGGACTTTATATCATCAGGAGGAGGAGAGGAGGACTTTATATCATCAGGAGGAGGAGAGGAGGACTTTATATCATCAGGAGGAGGAGAGGAGGACTTTATATCCTCAGGAGGAGGAGAGGACTTTATATCATCAGGAGGAGGAGAGGAGGACTTTATATCATCAGGAGGAGGAGAGGAGGACTTTATATCATCAGGAGGAGGAGAGGAGGACTTTATATCATCAGGAGGAGGAGAGGAGGACTTTATATCATCAGGAGGAGGAGAGGAGGACTTTATATCATCAGGAGGAGGAGAGGAGGACTTTATCATCAGGAGGAGGAGAGGAGGACTTTATATCATCAGGAGAGGAGAGGAGGACTTTATATCATCAGGAGGAGAGGAGGACTTTATATCATCAGGAGAGGAGAGGAGGACTTTATATCATCAGGAGGAGAGGAGGACTTTATATCATCAGGAGGAGGAGAGGAGGACTTTATATCATCAGGAGGAGGAGGAGGACTTATATCATCAGGAGGAGGAGAGGAGGACTTTATATCATCAGGAGGATGACTTTATATCATCAGGAGGAGGAGAGGAGGACTTTATATCATCAGGAGGAGGAGAGGAGGACTTTATATCATCAGGAGGAGAGGAGGACTTTATATCATCAGGAGGAGGAGGAGGACTTTATATCCGCAGGAGGAGGAGAGGAGGACTTTATATCATCAGGAGGAGGAGAGGAGGACTTTATATCTTCAGGAGGAGGAGAGGAGGATTATATCATCAGGAGGAGGAGAGGAGAACTTTATATCATCAGGAGGAGGAGAGGAGGACTTTATATCATCAGGAGGAGAGGAGGACTTTATATCATCAGGAGGAGGAGAGGAGGACTTTATATCATCAGGAGGAGGAGAGGAGGACTTTATATCATCAGGAGGAGGAGAGGAGGACTTTATATCATCAGGAGGAGAGAAGGAGACTTTATATCATCAGGAGGAGAGGAGGACTTTATCATCAGGAGGAGAGGGGACTTTATATCATCAGGAGGAGGAGAGGAGGACTTTATATCATCAGGAGGAGGAGAGGAGGACTTTATATCATCAGGAGGAGGAGAGGAGGACTTTATATCATCAGGAGGAGAGGAGGACTTTATATCATCAGGAGGAGAGGAGACTTTATATCATCAGGAGGAGAGAGGAG
Organism: Sparus aurata; assembly: GCF_900880675.1. Taxonomy (NCBI): domain Eukaryota; kingdom Metazoa; phylum Chordata; class Actinopteri; order Spariformes; family Sparidae; genus Sparus; species Sparus aurata. Next base: position 29,634,778 of record NC_044198.1, on the reverse strand, counting down.
GACTTTATATCATCAGGAGGAGAGGAGGACTTTATATCATCAGGAGGAGGAGAGGAGGACTTTATATTCATGAGGAGAGGAGAGGAGGACTTTATATCATCAGGAGGAGGAGAGGAGGACTTTATATCATCAGGAGGAGGAGAGGAGGACTTTATATCTCAGAGGAGGAGGAGGACTTTATATCATCAGGAGAGAGGAGAGGACTTTATATCATCAGGAGGAGGAGGGAGGAGGACTTTATATCATCAGGAGGAGGAGGGAGGACTTTATATCATCAGGAGGAGGAGAGGAGGACTTATATCATCAGGAGGAGGAGAGGAGGACTTTATATCATCAGGAGGAGGAGAGGAGGACTTTATATCATCAGGAGGAGGAGAGGAGGACTTTATATCATCAGGAGGAGAGGAGGACTTTATATCATCAGGAGGAGAGGAGGACTTTATATCATCAGGAGGAGGAGAGGAGGACTTTATCTCATCAGGAGGAGGAGAGAGGAGGACTTTATCATCATCAGGAGGAGGAGAGGAGGACTTTATATCATCAGGAGGAGGAGAGGAGGACTTTATATCATCAGGAGGAGGAGAGGAGGACTTTATATCATCGGAGGAGGAGAGAGGACTTTATATCATCAGGTAGGAGAGAGAGGACTTTATATCATCAGGAGGAGGAGGAGAGGAGGGACTTTTAATCATCAGGAGGGAGAGAGGGAGGACTTTATATCATCAGGAGGAGGAGAGGAGGACTTTATATCATCAGGAGGAGGAGAGGAGGACTTTATATCATCAGGAGGAGGAGAGGAGGACTTTATATCATCAGGAGGAGGAGATGGGAGATGACTGGGTTTAGGTGAACTGTTCCTTTAATGTGTGATCACTTGATGAGGCAGGAGTGAATAACTTCTACGAATTTAAAGAACTGCAAGCAACATTTGATAAGAAACGATCTCGAGTGAAGAATTGCCGGCTGCTGTTAGCGTCCTCTCACCTGGTGGGACGGCGTGTCGGTCTTTCATCCGACCTCTCGAACCAAACGTGCGGACACGCCTTTACCATCGACCTCTGGATGACCCCCATCAGACCTCCATGGATCTGACCCACCTGTGGACGACATCACCACATCCAAAATGAGGAATAAGATGAAGAAGACACTCACCACTGTTTGTTTAGTGTTTATTGTCTTCAATGCACTCATTCACTTAAACAAATTCCTTGTTGGTGTAATCTTTCTTGGCAATAAATCTGATTCTGATTCTGACTCTGATGAAGATACTCACCATGGCGTAGCAGCCGTCATTGGCCAGGATCACAATGTCGATCGGAGAGGTGTGATTGGCTACACAGATTCCCCCTTTCTGAGGTTTATTCTCTCTGCAGAAACAAGATGGAGACACATGTAACAATCAGTCTGATGATGGCGACCACTGAGCAAACAGCTGCACACATGAGCTGGATCGGACCTGTTATGGTACTGGATGGTGGCGGACAGTCCTCTGGCCACAGATCCTGTAGCAGGTCAGATGGACGAGCTCGCAGCAGTTCTTCACATGAGACGGAACAGGAGACATTCAGTGTCATCGTCCCACATCACGTAACAGAGAAACGTAATCTTTCAAAGTGCTGCTTGTGGTTTGTTGCTGTGTTGTTGTGGTTTGTTGCAGTGGTTTGTTGCTGTTGTTGTGTAGTTTGTTGCAGTGGTTTGTTGCAGTGTTGTTGCTGTGGTTTGTTGCAGTGGTTTGTTGCAGTGTGCGTGTGGTTTGTTGCAGTGGTTGTTGCTGTGTTGTTGTAGTTGTTGCAGTGGTTTGTTGCAGTGTTGCTGTGGTTTGTTGCAGTGGTTTGTTGCAGTGTTGCTGTGGTTTGTTGCTGTGGTTTGTTGCAGTGTGTTGTGTGTTTGTTGTAGTTTGTTGCTGTGTTGTTGTAGTTTGTTGCTGTGTTGTTGTAGTTTGTTGCTGTGTTGTTGTAGTTTGTTGCTGTGTTGTTGTGGTTTGTTGCAGTGGTTTGTTACAGTGTTGCTG